>NC_085137.1:469080270-469289628 GCF_035046485.1 Aedes albopictus | reverse complement strand
CTCCACGCTGCTGTTGTTGTCCCACTGGCAGATCATAATTCGTCCGACAAACTCGTTGTCGTTGTTGATGTTGAGGCAACCAATCCAGTTTTTACCCTTCTTTCAACGAGTTTCCACCGCACCGGTAGCTTTGCTCCACGGTTCGGGTTGAAAGGGAAAGTGCTTTCCGACTAGTGCGCGACTCCACAACAAGCTTCCCCAACCAGTCAGTCGCCCCAACCAGCTGACCAATTTATCAACTTTTCGGTCAGACCATACGCGAGCCAAGTCTGGGAACGTGAGGCGAGACCCTGTTTTAGAGCTGCACAATTGCACGTAGTTGTTGCTGGCTTGGCAGCCTGCTGGTAGGTAATATACAACATTGCACACCGAATGGAATGAATGGAATGGCGGAATGGCACGTTGAAAATCTGTAACAACAACCCAAACAACGACTAGCACCACCACTAGCGCACTGACTACCTCGTGAACAACGCTGGGAAAATTTATAATTTCCTTTCTGTTGCTTGTGTTGGAGGTCCCAGAAGCCCCTCGAGGTGGTTCGTTTTTATTTCGGGCTCATTGTTACGATTTGTGGCTGGTTTTTACAACCCCGCGTGTAGACTACCGGCGATGATATTATGTTGGCATTTATTACGGTAATCGAGAGCTACAAGGTTGTGGCTTACTGGCTGGCGTTGGTGTTGAGATTTTCGGCTTGGAATGAAGGTCTGAGACAGTGCGGCAGTAGCACCAGCAGCCACAGCAATCAGTCATGAGTCGAAGGTGGAGCAACAATGATCTCGATTGTTATACGATCGCACTGTGCTGTGTGCCGGGGTGTTCATGGCGAGATGACGTACATATCCATCATTTGTGGGTGTGCTGCGGTCGTAAAGCGTTGATTGGGGTATAATTGAAGGGGAATGCGGTGAAGACTTGTTGAGCAAACTTGCCGAGTCGAACTCTTGAATTACTAGAATATAATCAAAGCAAAATCATTTTAAAACCAATCCAGAGCCAATTTAAAACCAATTCAAAATAAAATCGAAATCAATTCAACTGATCTAGTGTGAATTCCAAGTTAGTATAAAGCCAATCCAAAGCATATCTGAAACTAATTCAAAGCCAATCTAAAACCAATCCAAGGCCAATTCAAAACCATTTCAAAATCAATCTGAAACTTATGAAAAACAATTCAACTGATCCAAGTATAAAGCCAATCCTCGACCAATCCTTAACTAGCTCAAAGCCAATCAAATGACAATCTAAAGCAAATTCAAAGCTAGGATTCTCTCAGACTCCTGACGAGGATTCTCTCAGAATCCTGACGAGGATTCTCTCAGAATCCTGACGAGGATTCTCTCAGAATCCTGACGAGGATTTTCTCAGAATCCTGACGAGGATTCCCTCAGAATCCTGACGAGGATTCTCTCAGAATCCTGACTATGATTCTCTCAGAATACTGACGAGGATTCTCTCAGAATCCTGGCAAGGATTCTCTCAGAATCCTAGCGAGGATTCTCTCATAATCCTGGCGAGGATTCTCTCATAATCCTGACGAGGATTCTCTCAGAATCCTGACGAGGTTTCTCTCAGAATCCTGGCGAGGATTCTCTCAGAATCCTGGCGAGGATTCTCTCAGAATCCTGACGAGGATTCTCTCAGTATCCTGACGAGGATTCTCTCAGAATCCTGACGAGGATTCTCTCAGATTCCTGACGAGGATTCTCTCAGAATCCTGACGAGGATTCTCTTAGAATCCTGACGAGGATTCTCTCAGAATTCTGACGAGGTTTCTCTCAGAATCCTAACGAGGATTCTCTCAGAATCCTGACGAGGATTCTCTCAGAATCCTGACGAGAATTCTCTCAGAATCCTGACGAGGATTCTCTCAGAATCCTGACAGGGATTCTCTCAGAATCCTGACGAGGATTCTCTCAGAATCCTGACGAGGATTCTCTCAGAATCCTGACGAGGATTCTCTCAGAATCCTGACGAGGATTCTCTCAGAATCCTGACGAGGATTCTCTCAGAATCCTGACGAGGATTCTCTCAGAATCCTGACGAGGATTCTCTCAGAATCCTGACGAGGATTCTCTCAGAATCCTGACGAGGATTCTCTCAGAATCCTGACGAAGATTCTCTCACAATCCTGACGAGGATTCTCTCAGAATCCTGACGAGGATTCTCTCAGAATCCTGACGAGAATTCTCTCAGAATCCTGACGAGGATTCTCTCAGAATCCTGACCAGGATTCTCTCAGAATCCTGACCAGGATTCTCTCAGAATCCTGACCAGGATTCTCTCAGAATCCTGACGAGGATTCTCTCAGAATCCTGACGAGGATTCTCTCAGAATCCTGACGAGGATTCTCTCAGAATCCTGACGAGGATTCTCTCAGAATCCTGACGAGGATTCTCTCAGAATTCTGACGAGGATTCTCTCAGAATCCTGACGAGGATTCTCTCAGAATCCTGACGAGGATTCTCAGAATCCTGACGAGGATTCTCTCAGAATCCTGACGAGGATTCTCTCGGAATCCGGACGAGGATTCTCTCAGAATCCTGACGAGGATTCTCTCAGATCTCTGAATCCTGACGAGGATTCTCGCAGAATCCTGACGAGGATTCTCGCAGAATCCTGACGAGGATTCTCGCAGAATCCTGACGAGGATTCTCTCTGAATCCTGGCGAGGATTCTCTCTGAATCCTGACGAGGATTCTCTCAGAATCCTGACGAGGATTCTCTCAGAATCCTGACGAGGATTCTCTCAGAATCCTGACGAGGATTCTCTCAGAATCCTGACGAGGATTCTCTCAGAATCCGGACGAGGATTCTCTCAGAATCCGGACGAGGATTCTCTCAGAATCCGGACGAGGATTCTCTCAGAATCCTGACGAGGATTCTCTTCTCTGACGAGAATTCTTGCCGAATCCTGACGAGGATTCTCGTAGAATCCCGACAAGGCCTCTCTCATAATCCTGACGAGGATTCTCTCAGAATCCTGACGAGGATTCTCTCTGAATCCTGGCGAGAATTCTCTTGGAATCCTGGCGAGAATTCTCTCAGAATCCTGACGAAGATTTTTTCAGAATCCTGAAGAAAATTCTTTCGGGATGTTGTGCTTCCTCAAATCTAAATGAAAAGCATCCTATTTCATACTGAGAAATTTTTGTTCCGCCCTTACACTCTGTGATAATGAGACTTCGCCCAGAAAATCTCTCCGGATAAAAGAAATATTTCGGAGATTTTTTTTTCAGAAGTTTCTCCGGGCATTTCGCAGAAATCTATTCAATAATCACCCCACAAATTACCCCGAAAATTCCTCTCCGGGCTCATACAGAAAGTTTATCACATATTTGTTCTGTAATTCGATTAAGGTATTTCTTCAGTTTCTTACAGTGAATATTTCAGATATTTCATTAGCTATTCCAACGAAATTTTTCAAAAAAATATTTTAGAAGATCTTGCATGGACAGTTTCCGAAATATCTCCATGCATTTCATCAGAAATCCTCAAGTCATTTCTCCATAAATTCTTTGGGAGAAAAATTCATTCCGAATCTGCTTCATGAATTATTTTAGAAAACCCTTCAAGAATATCTTTCACGAAGTATTCCATGAATTCTTCTACAATATCTTCTATGGATTGCTTCATAAATTTCGCTCGAGGATCCTCAAGAAATGTCTTCCCCCAGAAATAGCTCCACAGATTTTTTTTCCAAAAATTTGTGCAAGGATTCTTAAAGGAAACCACATGCAGATTTCTCCTGAAATGCTTTTAGAATTTTTTTTTTTAGAAAATCATAAATTCAGAATTTTGCCAGAATTATCTCCAGGGATTCTTTTGAAAATCTTCCTCAGAATCCTTCAGAAATTCTTTCAAGGATTTCTTAAGAATTTTCACCAAGCCTTCTTTGAGGTAGATTTCTGTGGGGTTCTTCTGAAACTCCGTGAGGGATTACTTTAGAAATTCTGCCCGAGATACGTTTATAAAATTTTCTTAAATTTATCCAAGAAATCCTTCAGGATTCCTTAAAAACCATTTTTTTTTAAATAATTTCTTTCTTTTGGTTACTTCAGCAAGTTTTCCAGAGATACATTCAAAAATTCGAACAGGCATTTCTTCAGAAAATCTACCATAAATTTGTGCAATAATTGGCCTAGATATTCTATTGAAATTTTTCACGGTAATGTGATCAAAAAATTCTTCAGAATTTCATTCGCAAAATCACACATGGAATTTTTTAGTGCTTCTAGCATTATTACTTTCAGTGATTTGGGCGAGAATCCCTCCAGAGATTCCTGTAGAGGTTCAAGTAGTGACTTCTTCAGACTTTCGTCAGAAATTTTTCTGGCATTTTGTCATAGAAGAATCCGGGGCGAAGATTCTATAGGGAATTTATTGAGAATTTTTTCCTAGAAACGTGTACAGATATTCCTTTAGAAATATCTTGAGTTTTTTTTTTCAACAGATCTTTGCAGAAGCTTATTTTGGCGTTTTCTACGTATTTCTACAGGAATTTCTTCAAAAATACGTCCACAGATTGCTCCAGGATTACTTTCGCATCATTCAAAAGTTTTTATCAAAATATTTGTTTTCTTGAAAAATTCTCAACAAACTTTTCTCAAAATTCCGCCAAGGAATTCTCTAACAGTTTTTTCCAGAAATTTCTTCAGATATTTTTTCTGGGATTCTTTTATGAATTTCCTTGAGATTTTTCCAGATATTCATTCTAAGTATCATTGAAGAGTACTTCCTGAGATTTCTACAGGATTTGATTGGAGGTTTCTTCTGAAATTTCTTTCAGAAGAAGATTCTTTCAGAAATTATTTTGTATTCCTTTTGAAATTTCTTTAGAGATACCTTCAAACATATCTCAAGAGACATCTCTAGAGCTTAAGGGTTTGTTTTTGGAATATCAGCAAGGGATTACTTAAAAAAGTTCCTCTATAAAGTTTTTCAGGAATTCCTCTTAAAACATATTTAAAAATCCTACAGATAATGAATATTTTTCTAAGAATTCTTTCACATTTTCCTTGAGAAATTCCTTCAGGATTCAGATATTTCTCCATGGATTTTTTCAGAAGTTCTTTCAGAAATTGCTCAATAAATATCCAAAAAAATTGAAAGAATCCCTGAAGGAATTTCAAAAGAAATACCCGAAACATTGCCCAATGGAATCCTCTGAAAAAAAAAACTTCAGGTAAAGGTATCAGGAAATTCCAAGAAAAATTTGTCAAGAATTTTCTGAAAGGTTTCCAGGACAAAAATTATTAAAGCCATTTCTGTAGATATCTCCGGAGGAATTCCAAGATGAACACTTGAAGATATCTTCTAAATTCTTAAAAAAAAAAAACATGAGAAACTTCTGTAGGAACTCTGAAAGTAATTCCAAGCAAAAATGGATGAGAAATTTTAGAGGGATTCCTGTAGAAATCTGTTATTTAATTCAGGAAAAATCTCTTTGAAATGCTTGTAGAAATTCCTTAATAAATTTCTGAGTGATCTCAGATGGGTTTTCTGAAGGAAGCCCAAGAAGAACTCCTGAAGATGCCTCTGGAGGAATCCTTAGAAAAATGTTCAAGAAATTCTGAAGAGATGAGTGAACAAATATTCCTATCTGAGAAATTTTTGAAGTAAATCCTACAGAAACAAAAAAAACGATATAATTTTTAATAAATCTTTAAAGGAATACCTGGAGGAACCAGAGAATTTTTGGAGAAATATCTGAAGCATCACCGGAGAAGGGTCTCAGAGAATCCTTGAAAAAATGTTATGAATAAATCCGAGATATGAATAAATTTTTAGCAATACTTGGATCTACTTATAAAGAAATCCCAAGAGGCATTTCCAGAATAATCTCTTGAGAATTTTCTAGATGAATTTCTTAATAAATGCCTGAACGATTACCTGAATATATTGGGCAATACTTGAAGAAACCAATGGAGAAATTTCAACAATTATCTTTAAAAAGGAGTACTGGAAAAAATCTTCTGATAGTACATGCTCGGACTTTTGTAGCAATCCTTGAAGCTAAAGCCAAAGCCAAAGCTAATGCCAAAGCCAAAGTCTAGCTAAACCCAAGCAACACACTTGTTATAATAGAGTTACGACAGCGCAAGTTTTGGTTGTATAGAAGTTTATTTTACGTAATTCTAACATAGTGTTGAAATAACGTAAAATAAACTTCTATACAACCAAAACTTGCGCTGTCGTAACTTTTATATAACATGTGTGTTGCTTGGGAAGCTTAAATAAATTGCTGGAGGAACTTCTAGAAAAATTCCTGGAGGAGATCCTAAAGAAATTCTTGGAGAAATTCCTAAAGAAATCCCCAGAAAAAAATCCTAACGGAATTCCTAAAAGAATTCCTAAAGAAGTTTCAAGATGAATTCCTTAAGAAATTCTTAGAAGAATTCCTAAAGAATTTCCTGGAAGAATTCCTACAGAAATTCCAGGAGGAATTCCTAAAGAAATTCCTAGAGGAGTTTTTAAAGATATTTCTAGAGGAATTCCTAAAGGAATCCCTAGAAGAATTCCTCAAGAATTTTCTGGAGGAATTCCTAGAGAAATTCCTAGATGAATTCCTAAAGAAAATCCTAGATGAAATCCTAAATAAATTCTTAGAAGAATTCCTAAAGAAATTCCTGGAAGAATTCCTAAAGAAATTCCAGGTGGAATTCCTAAAGAAATCCCAGGGGGAATTCCTAAATAAATGCCTAGAGGAATTCCTAAAGAAATTCCTAGAGTAATTCCTAAAAAAAATCCTAGAGGAGTTTCTAGAGATATTCCTAGAGGAATTCCTAAAGGAATCCCAAGAACAATTTCTCAAGAAATTCCTGGAGGAATTCCTAAAGAAATTCCTGGAGGAATTCCGAAAGAAATTCCTAGATGAATCCCTAATGAAATTCTTAGAAGAATTCCTAAACAAATTCCTGGAAGAATTCCTACAGAAATTCCAGGAGGAATTTCTAAAGAAATTCCTAGAGGAGTTTTTAAAGGTATCCCTAGAGGAATTCCTAAAGGAATCCCTAGAAGAATTCCTCAAGAATTTTCTGGAGGAATTCCTAGAGAAAATCCTAGATGAAATCCTAAATAAATTCTTAGAAGAATTCCTAAAGAAATTCCTGGAAGATATCCTAAAGAAATTCCAGGTGGAATTTCTAAAGAAATCCCAGGAGGAATTCCTAAATAAATGCCTAGAGGAATTCCTAAAGAAATTCCTAGAGTAATTCCTAAAGAAATTCCTAGAGGAGTTTCTAGAGATATTCCTAGAGGAATTCCTAAAGGAATCCCAAGAACAATTTCTCAAGAAATTCCTGGAGGAATTCCAAGAGAAATTCCTGGAGAAATTCTTAAAGAAATTCCTGGAGGAATTCCTAAAGAAATTCCTGGAGGAATTCCTAAAGAAATTCCTAGATGAATCCCTAATGAAATTCTTAGAAGAATTCCTAATGAAATTCCTGGAAGAATTCCTGAAGAAACTCCAGGAGGAATTCCTAATGAAATTCCTAGAGGAATTCCTAAAGAAATTCCTAGAATTCCTTAAGACATTTCTAGAGGAGTTTCTAAAAATTCCTAGAGAAATTGCTAGAAGAATTTCTCAAGAAATTCCAGGAAGATTATTGCCAAAGCCAAAGCCATTCTTTATATTGATTGTCTCCAAAATTTCCTTGAATAAATTCATCTAATCTTAAAGCGTTATCAGTCTTAAACATCTTAAAGCCCAAGAGCTGTTCTGAAAGCCCCTGAGCCCTTCTTAAGCATCACAAAGTTTTTGAAGCTCACCTGAAAGCCGCCAGAAAAGCTTCTTAAACCCCTTGGAACGCTGTTCAACGCTTTGAAACGCCTCTGAAATCTCCATAAAGCTCACCTGAAAGCCTTGAGATCTTCTAAACCACCAGGAACCTTTCTTAAACCCTCTATAACGCTTTGAAACGTCATGATACTCTTTGAAACGCCTTAACACGCCCTTGAAACCCCATGAAACTCCGCTAACGCTCACATTAAGGCTTACGAATTCCCCTAAAATGCCCGAGGATCCATCTGAAACCACCTGAAATGTCTTCAATTCCCTTAAGTACCTTGGGTTACCTTGAAACACCTTGAAACACCTTGGAACCCCCTAAAACTTCCCTGAACTAACATGAAAGCCTGTAAAGTCCTCCAGAACTCCCATGAAGCCCCTGAAATACACGAGGCATCCTGAAGTCCCCCTGAAGCGTCTTTAAACGTATCTAGTGACCCCTTGAACCCCTCGGCCACCCCCTAAAGCCCCCTGTAACTCCTTGAAACCCCCTAATACCCTCACTGAAACGCATTGAAAGTTAGTCCTTATCAAACCTGAAGCCAATGATAAGCCAATTTAAATCCAATTCAAATAAGTTTATCCTAAACCAAATCAAAGCTAGTGAAAAGCTCTTTCGAAGCCATTTTAATGCCTATTGAAAACCAGTACTCCGAAACTATCCTGAATCCCACCAAGATCAAGGCTGGGGGGTAGGGCAGTTCAGACTTTAAACATGTCAAAAATTCAAAGCTTCCATATGTTCATTACAATCCTTGGTGCAAAACTAGAGTCCAGTCAAATTTTCAGCCATTTCGGTGGTGATTTAATGGTGGCCCAAAAGCAAAGTAGGTTTATATGGGAATTACTATGAAGAATTTTTAAAAAAGGTTCTCCTCGCTGCAGCGCATTAACACATGGCTGAAGTCATAGGATCAAAGTTAAATTGAATTCTTCATACCTAAATGATGAATGTTGCCGAAGACCGCAACTTGTTTCGACTCACGAAATAGAAGTTATTAATCAATATTCATCCATGCATGCTTGAACAGCAGACCACAGCTCGATCGACACGCTTGACACGCAATCATAGTATGCGTGCTACCTTCTTGCACACCTTGCAGGACATCGTGTATAAAGATGCGCATGCGATTGAGAATTTGTTTAACATCTTTTTACCCGATTGTCGAAATAAGTTCCAGTCTTCGGCAACATTCATCATTGAGATCTGAAGAATTCAATTCGGCTTTGACCCTATGGATTCATCCATGTGGTAATGCTCTACAACGAGGAGAACCTTTTTCAAAAATTCTCCATAGTAATTCCCATATAAACCTATTTTGCTTTTGGGCCACCATTAAATCACCACCGAAATGGCTGAAAATTTGACTGGACTCTAGTTTTGCACCAAGGATTGTATTGAACATATGGGAACTTTGAATTTTTGACATGTTTAAAGTCTGAACTGCCCTACTGGGGGGTCAACAACTTGTCCAAATCAAGTTCATTACCCTCAGTTAGCCAGCCAGCCAGTCAGCCAACCCCAAAGATCCCGTCCCGTCACAATAAGGCCATCTAATAAGCTCATCACGTTGTCCACCTGGCATAATGGCAGCGACAGGCGATGAACAATCCTTCCATAAAACAGCCCGATATTAAATATAATCGCCTTCTCGTCTCGTCGCTACACTACACTAGTAGAGTACCAACCAAGTTGTTTAGTCAACGATGATCTACAGCAGCGCAGCGGCCGGCGTCGTCGGTCGGTGCTTCTAATATTTGCCATGATCACGTCCCGCCGTCAAGTCCTCACATCATAATCTCTCTCTATGGCGAACGTTATAAAACGCTTATAAACTCTTTCAGTTTTGTGTAGTTCTGTCAAGTGAGTGCAATTCCCTCCGCCTTTCCATTATACCTAAATGTCAGTGTAAGTGGGATGAGGTGCTTTGTCCGAACAAAAAAGTAAGTGATCAACTCTCGTACAGCTTTTGGATCGCTGCTGTAATTCGGGAAAGGTGTTTTTGACATTTCGGGGATATCGCGAGAGGATATTAAAATTGACGGTCAGGGACAACCCACGCGACCTCACGACGATACATTTAGCCGTTTACTTAATGATCATGGGATTAATTACCTCCGCCTTCGTCGTCCCTATGGCGAATGGCGTTGAACTTCGAGACCGCAGAACTAGTTAGTCAGAACGGGGTTCAAATTTCGGCGTCGTCCGGTACCCGGAATCATAAATCAGCATGAAGAATTGGTTCTACCTGGAGCATGTTTCGAGACACAGAAAAAACAACGAGATCCGGAATAGTCGTGGTCAGAATTTATTAACTCTGGCTGGCTCTGACTGGGAAACAATTGCAAATTGAGGGACCTCCCGAAATTTATGAATTAAGAAGGTTCTTCTCGATTCGAAGCGCGCGTGGGTTGAGAACGCCACCTCACGAAACTCGTTATTCTTCGAGTTCTGTGTTCAATCTGTCGAGCAGATGATGATCAAACCGGTGTGAATGGAATATCAAATGGGGGCGTCGATGACGGCGGTGGCAGCGAGCTATATGACAACGAGCGGGTCGTTCACACACAGTTGTGATAAATTGGTCTACCTTCATGGGAATCTTTTTTTATGACGATTGAACAATTGAGGCATTTGCAGAATCTGTGATTCACCTAATAGTACCGAAAATAATGAGTATGGCTTCTAAAATTGTGAGTTTTCTTGCAAAAGCTTCTTTAAAAACTCAATAAAGTCATCTGTGTGTTATATGTTTTTCATAATCAGACTAATTTTACATTCACTGAAATCGTAACGATTTCCTAAAATCATCATCATTTGGGCATTTGGACAGCAAATCCCATAAACTGTGAAACAGTTATGCCCAGATTGTTTTTTTCTTAAAATTGAAACTTCTTTAAATACTTTATAAAACCCTAATAAATCATACCAAACCATTGATTGATTGATTGATTTGTCTTTATTTAACCCTCTAATACCCAAATTTTTGATTTTGATCTAAATATCATTTTTCGTCATCTAAAATCGATTTAAACATGTTTTGGAAGATGATTCTCTTTAATTCTCGATTTCGTCAATTTCAGTTTTTGATTTTTCTAATTTTTATTTTTGAACATCCCTACACTTTTATATTTTTCCTGGAAGCCAATTTGGGGAACGGATTTTATGAGATGAAAACATTTTGAGATTTTATGATTATTGTTGAAATATTATTATTTTAAATTTTTTTCACAGAAAATTTTATTTTCCGTGTAATTTTAAGGAAAATAATTTTAGAGTGTATTCGATTCCCTTAAACTATTAAAGAAGGATAGAATGATTTGGGAAAAATTTTAAATATGTTAATTGTAGCGATTTAATACAAAATAAACAATGACTTCTAAAAGGTGACTGAAACATCAATTTTTCAATGATTTTTAAAAAATGTGAATACACTTCAAAATACACCAAAGACCATTTTGAGATATACAGAACAGCCTTAAATATCAGCCAAAAATATAAAAAGTTTGATTTTTCACGAAACAAAAATTACAAAAATGCTCAAACTATACCCCGTCTAAAGGCGGGATTGGGTATTAGAGGGTTAAGAGACTTTCAGCCCTTGGCTGGTTCGTCTCTAAACCAAACCAAATTACGTGTTACAGTTTGTCAGTTTACATGTTTAATTCTATTGTAGGTGTTATTAAAAACAAAATCTTAATCAAAACAAACCGTGCTAATGATTTTTCTCTTTTTTTTTCTTTTCAGGTAAGAAAACAAACCAAAATAAAACTGCTTAGTAAAGTGACCGACTATTTTTAGCATATTCGTGAGTATCGAAACACACAACCTTCTGTACGGTGAAGGCATTCATTGACATAAGATCTCATCCAAAATCTTTGCAAACCAAACTTTCATAGCAAGCGACTTATGATTTCAAAGGAACTTAGCTTCAGAATAGTTTATGTTTTATACAACTACATATGAGATTCTTCAGAAATAACCTCTATGATAGATGTCATCTAATTTCTTTTTTTTTAACCTTTCCCTTCGTTTTTTTATTTTCCTGTAGAAAGCTGTGCCTCAAAATTTGTCAAGTTGCCCAAGGTAAAATACTTCGAACTATTTCACTCGAATTTTTATTTTTTCTTCGATTTCCAAAACAAGGAATGGGGATTTTTTTATTACCGTACGGGTTTGGGCCGAAGGGTCTCAGATTTTCATGAAACTTTTTTCCACAGGCAGGGCTCATAGATATATGAACAAAAAAAAATTGAGAAAAAAAACAGGGTCGCCTATTTTCCCGGAAAACTCAGGTGGACATTTTTCGTAATTCCCTGATACTACTTACTTTGAAAAATCATAACTCAAGAACGAAGCATCGTAGAAAGAAAGTTTTTTTTTTTGGAAAATGAAAGCAAATTTTCTCAGAAATCTAAAAAAAAATGAGCTGGACAAAGTTTTCTACAAAATTTTCTACAGTTGAGAATATTCGTAAAGAAAAGCCGGAAAAACTATGCCCGAACTCGTGGAAAATTTTCAAAAAAAATATGTTTGAGAAGGTTTTTTCATAAGCTTTAATTGCTGAAATTTTTGGAATGCACTTGTTTTTCGTTCCTGAGTTATGACCAATTTCTTTTTTTCTTTTTTTTTCTTTTTTTTTATAACTTGATGTACCTGACTCATATATTGTAAGATGTTGGCTTAAAATATACATAGTTTACCCATTAAACCGTTTAACCCTTTTTTGATATGGAAAATCTCAAAAATTGTATCGTCTTACCCTTTTTAAAAATCGATGAAGAATAAAAATTCGAGAAAAATAAGTTAGAAGTATTTGACCATCCTGGGTAACTTGGTAAATTTTGAGGTTTTGAGCTATTATCAGGAAAAAAAATATTGTAAATTGAATGGTAAGGTTATCGGAAAATTGAATACATATGATCCAAGATAGATCCGCGATTAAAATTATTCTCACTGTATTTTTTTTTTCTGAAAGTCCTTCAAATATGATCGAACATCTTCGAAGACATCATTTCCATTCAACAAACTGTTTTCGAGTCATTTTTGTTTTTTGAAGAAGATTATTAAGTACCCTTACACTATTACGCGAACATTGAGAGTTCAATCGCATTTAACGTACGTAAATTTCTCCCTTTCCCACGTAACAACTTTTGTGTGTGGATTTTTGATTTTTTTTAAGTTGTAACACAGCGATAGACCCCTTCCCTCTGCTCTTGGCGTTACGTAATATGCGAATGAACCCTGATGATTTTCGAGGAGGATCCAATCACACCTAAGAACATTTTTTTAATTTTTCTTAACTACTTTACATAACTTTACTAAAAGAATTCGAAGAGAAATTTCTATTTATATCTACCTTTTCGACAAGTTGTGTGAAGAAAACTTGCTACACAATTTTTGGAGAAAAACTTTCCTAGAAACTTTCCAATTAATGTCTGCATAACTTATTTCAAAACCTCGTGAATAAAAAATCAAAAATAAAACTTTAAATAAAGTTAATTTTTATAAGATATCTTCAATTCAATTAAAAAGAAATAGTTTTGGTTGAAAATTTGTGAAAAATTAAAAAAAAAAAGATTCCAGAAATTATTTTAAAGCTTTCCTATTTTTTTCTCTGCAATTAAGTTTAAAAATCTTTCAAAGGGATGCTTTAACGCAAATAAAAAAAAAACTATGGTCTTTGCCAAGGCATCCCGAGCTAAGTCCAACAACAAAATTATAGCAAACTAGCTGTACCCGGCAAACTTTGTCTTGCCTACTGCGTTTTTTGACGTTTCAAGTTTCTATCCAAGACCAAGTCCCCGGTCACAAAACGTATGGAAGATCGATTTTCAGAAACTCTCCGTTTTTGCATGTTTTTTACCTCATAAACCTTCCTTGGGTAAAAACTAACAGAACAAAACTAAGACGATCAAAATCGGACCTTCCGTTCGCAAGTTATGCGCGGTCCCACGTATGCCACTGCATTTTTATATATATAGAAGATTGGAAAAAATGGGTTAGTTGATATCACATTTCGATATCAATTTATCTTGACTTAATTTGATTACAAATGCTGTTTTCAGCAAACTGACTGTCATTTTAAATTATTGTTAGTTTTTAGTGAAGGAATAGTTTTAAAATTTTTTAAAAGTATTTAGTTTAAATGGAAGCTTGATTGATGATAATTGTGGTAATTGATGTACATCACAAAACTCTGTATCACTGACATTAACAGAAAGAAGGTTATTTACGTTGACACTTTTATATAGTACTTATAAATGATCCAAGTGAATATCATCAAATAGAATGAGAAAGTCTTGTCTTGGCTAATATTCCATTATTTGAATTTTTATGTAGCCATTATGGGTAACAAGTTTCGTGGTGAAAACATGGAATTAATAAAAAAAAGTGCGGAAATAATGAAAAATTAAATCTTTAACAATCTGAAGACACTATAACCAAAACGAACGTGACATTTGAAAGAAATGTCTTCAAGAGTTTTATGTGTTTTGAAATTCATATGTTTGAAGAATCACGTTTAAGTCAAATGGGTCCCTGATACCGTTACATGACAAGTGTCGAATTAACTCGTAAGTTCAATTATACGTTCAGAAAAAAAAATAAATATAAATGAAAAAAATAAAAATAAAACAAAAAAAAAACTGTTACATAATCCAAAAAACAATTGCATTGTTGCTTCCATTATGAGTGTTTTATTTTCATTTTATGTATATATTTTTTTGCACATTGTTTCAAACGAGTCACCTACCGTCAAAGAAATAAAAATAAAATTAAAAAAAAACAGTAACAAAAAACTGTTACATAATCCAAAAAACAATCGTAAGAGTTTAATAAAGACTCTGAAAATCAACCAAAACTCTTTTTTTTAAATCACCTCACCTAATTTACAGCTCTTTTGTCCACTAGGACATTGCGTTAGCGAATCCAATTGGCAGCTGCACTGACACTTTGTACAGCGCCTAAATGCATTTTACTTTAATTCTACTTTATCGAACTGGTTGCCATTGCGCTGCTGTCACTTTCCTTCCCTGTCCATGGTAGAATGATGAGACCAAGGATGTTGATGTGTAGCTCTTGTTTCTTTTCCAGTCCGATTGGGGGTCTCTTATTAGTTGCTAAAAAAAGGCGGAAATAATGAAAAAGTAACCTTTTAACACTCTGAAGCCGCTATAATCAAAACGTACGCGACTTCCGTAAAAAAAATATCATCAATAATTTTATGTCTTCTGAAATTCACATATTTGAAGTAACAATTTCAAGTCAAAAGTGTCCCTGAAACTGTTACATGATAAGTGTAGAATTATCTGCTTATTGGTACTAGAGATATTATTCAATAACTGAAAAATCACTAATTGTTTGGAAAAATCTTCGATTATTTTTAATATATTGCAAGACTTGGTGTTATTATTCACTAAGTATTCGTTGAAAAAACATAAGTGATTATTTTAGCTATTTAACCACTTTTGCAGGTTTATCGGGTTTCGACTGTTTTGATATAGAACTTTGGGAAATGGCTTAGCAGTCTTGGAGGAAATTGAAAACTAGTGGTTTAAATCTTTCCCGACGTTTCGATCCGTTTGGGATCTTTTTCAAGGGTTCGATTTGCTACTGTTTTTTTCGTCATACCAATCTTGACGAAAAAACAGTAGCAAATCAAACCCTTGAAAAGGATCCCAAACGGATCGAAACGTCGGGAAAGATTTAAACAACTAGTTTTCAATTTCCTCCAAGACTGCTAAGCCATCTCCCAAAGCACTTTTGCAGGGCTCTTCAATGCCTTATATAGGGTATAAGTTTTGGATTTTGAATATCTGAGTTTGGTATTCTACAGTTATTTTTCCTGCCCGGGATGTGCTATAGCGGAATTGATGTAAATTATACGGCGATTTTACGGCATCTTGCAACGGAGATGGTCGAGTGGCTCCGTAGCTTGGGGGAAAGAAGCGCCCGTTCATCAAAATGGGAGTCGTAGGTTCGATTCCCATCAGAGGTAGTGGATTTTGTTTTTTTGCTATTTGAATATCAATTTGTTTATCAAACTCGTGTATCTGCAATGATCATGAATGTGAAAACATTTCGAACATTATTGAGTCAGCTACATTTTTCGATTTAACGATGTATGGTATTCGGATTGACTTTTTAATTCATAATGTTAATGTTAACACTTAGTTAAGCTCGGCCAATTTTCATTCTCTGGCATCAAACTTCAAACGTCAAGAGATTCAGCAAATGACCTTTAACCGAGATTTGCACAGCCGATCTCGGCATTCTGTTTTAAGTGTGTAAGGAGTTAGAGGCTACCGTTTCTTTTTTTCAAGCTGATACTGTTTAATTCATAAGAATTTATTAAAAAAAAATCCTTCGGAGCCATTTGAAGAGACTTTTTTAAGCTTTTGGTAGTGATTGTAATTACATTTGAAAGTCTGGTAGTGAGTATTCTATACTGAAGCTAGTTTATAATTACTTTAAAAGGCTACTCTGAGGTTTCCAGTAAATATTTTCAAACAATTTCATAGGGATATTTTCAAAAGCATGCTTGACACATTTGAAAAATAAAACTAGATAAAGGATTATATTATGGAAATTAAAAATAAAAACTTTGCAGATTCTACACACCCGTGGAGAAATACTTAAACAATCTTTCGAATGAAAATTCTATCAAGCATGCCAATTAGAAGTACACATTTTTCTCCCATTAGAGGTGAGTGAATACAAAAGAATTAAATCCTCTCTGATGAAGTTATTATAATAATTCCCGGAAAATCGTTCGAAGAATCTCCACATACGCATAGCAATTTTTATCATATTAACTTCCGCTTAACCCTCAGCATAAATTGAAAACCTTCATCCAATTACTAAGGGGCTGTCCATAAACCACGTGGTCATTTTCTTGGGACTTTTTAACCCCCCCCCCCCCGCGTGGTCATTAGTCCATACAAAAATTTTTATTAGTCCATACAAAATGGTCATTGGCCGAACCCCCCCCCCCCCCCCCTCATGACCACGTGGTTTATGGACAGCCCCTAATCAAACTCTCAACGATCATGCTCTAGACTCAAACGAGAACCACGCATCCAACGATTTCAATCGCCAATCAACCTCCCACACCAGATCTTCACCTTCGCCCAAAGTGCCTTCTACGCTGCTGCCACCGCCGGAGATCACTTGCCAAGCTGATCGATTGTCCGTCATCTCGAGTGCCCTCCTCTCCTAGCTTGGTGGCATCGTATCGATTTCAATTTGAACCCATTCAACCATGTTCAACGACGCGGGATCCTCTTCTCTAACTAAATCTAAGTTCAATGCAAATTACCTTTTCCGGTATATGCTGGATGTTCTTTCTGAGACAGAGATGCTTAAGTTCACCGGCGCTTCGCTGCCGCCGTGAATGCGTCGGCGCACTCGGCGCACTTCAACTGAAATTCGTTCCGTTTCAGTGATGCGACGCCGCGCGCCGCATTCGTTCGTTGCCATCCATCTATCCATCCATCCGGAGTCATTCGCATCGCATCGCCGGCTAGCACCGGAGTGGAAGAAGTGCGCAAAACGAGGTCAAGGACTCGGATCGGATTGTGTTGAACTAGTGCTGCTGCGGCAGCAGCAGTCCGTAGAGGTATGTCTAGCTCTTCTTGATCATCTTCGGCTGTTCGTCTTCTAATTTTTATGTGTGCCTGGCGTCGCAATTGCCGACAGAAATTGAACGGAAGAGTTACAATAAATAAGAAGGCAGCCAGTAAAATGCGACGAGAAAATACTGAATGTATGGCCCTTACAATTGAAGAACATTTCCTTGTTGTATCAAAGCTATGAAGTATTTTTTTTTTTAATTGGTAAGAGTTAGCGTAATTGCATAGTTCTCCATCTTCTTATTTGTCTTCTTTTCGGCATAACGTCTCCAATGGGACAAATCCAGTTTCTCAGCTCAGCAGCTACTGAGTTGTTAACTGAGAACTTCCTCTACCAATGACTATTTTGCTTTGTATATCGTGTGGCAGGCACGGAGATACTCTATGACCAAGCAAGCCCCTCACAGATCCAAAAAATAGTGTAAAATTATGTGACATAGTATGCACATAGTTGGAGACTGGGATACCATAGAAGTTCACATGACATGTTGTGTAAAAGTAATAAAATTCATATTTAGATCTGTGCTTCAGCTCCTGAACCGACTGGGTGTTTAGCATACATTCTTTATCATACTTATACATGCACTTCGTGCAAGACTGGGGGTTAGCAATGGGCTAAGTTCGAGAATGAAGTATTTATGGTGTATCCCAACATTAATACGGTCTCAAAACCTTTTCGCCCTCACACAAATTCAGTGCATCACGCTCTAGTCAAGCTTGCGCAGCATCCCCCAAATGCAGTCATTAATCATATCCGAGAGCATCACCGTCTTCAACCACATCGAGCCGATCCTTTATGACCCCCGTCACTCCGTGTTCTTAGAAAAGTGCACAGCCGCTGTCATGTCGATGCGATGACATGCGCGGTTCCTCACAGAGTGCCTCGCTCAATCGGCTCGATGATGTTTGGAATGTTAGAATCCGCAGCAAGGATGAGATCAACACTCCCACATCCCTCCACATTGATGGTATGCTGGATGGGACTCTCCCTCTAGCAGCAGCTGATTCAGCAACTTCTATGGATCGAGGTTAACCTCTCGATGAGAGCAATCGTTCGTTACATCATGTCAGAAATGGGATAGGCGCAAGCGCAATGAGAGCGAACGAGCGTTTGAAGGCTGACAGTTCATGATCGAGTTGGAGATGCTCGAGTTTACATGATGAATGTGAGTTATTGGAAGTATTCTTCTTCGTTAAGACTTCAAGGTGCATAGACGGGAATGTAACCTTGTGTAGAATTGTTGAATCAGACTTCTCTTACTTCAATCCATGCTTTTTTTTTGAATATTAAGGGATGATCAAGTCATTGAATACAGCTTTCAGTTTTGGTTTTAATTTGAACTTAACGTTACTGAGAACTTAGTTCCCTTGAAATTCATATCTACTTGAGCTTAAAGGTCTAACGATTACCAGTTTGTACGCAGCAGCTCTTGGATTTAATCCTTGGTTCGTTCCCTTCTTCCACTTGACGATATAGTTTTATTCTTTTTTTCTCGATTTTGACTGCCTGTATACCATGTATATGTTTTTCTTTTTCAAAACACAAGAAAAACCATAAATTTTACCAGAATCTCAAACTTTCTGATTGAAAATTTACAGTTTCAGAAGCAATTTCAGAACGTGGACAGTAGTACCAATGTACAATATACTCCAGGATAACGTGTATCTGGAGTTGGCTTAAAATAAAAAAGTTTGAAAAGAAAACCCTCATTTCCAGAAATAATGTTGTCGATTTCGCAAGAGAGTCTTTGTAAATATCTAAGTAAATGGTCAACAATATCTTCTGACATGAATGAGTTAAAACATTCATTACAATATCGCCAAAATCTTCACGACCACCAGTGGGTCGCGACCCATAGTTTGAGAAACGCTGCTATAATTTATACTGAAATTTGTTCTCCATCGAAAATGACGAATTTTTCTTTACACTTGTTTTTTTTTTGTTCATCCCAAACTTTGCACAAGAGTTTTTCATATTCAAAAAGGTGAACTGATCAATCAATTCATGATGCATTTTTGACTCTGGCCTTACTTTTAAGAAGAGCTTGAGCAAAAAAAATGTTTGAAAATTTGCTAAAAAGTAACAGAAACAGTTCATTGATGAGTTGTCCTAGACAATATTCTGGGAAATTCATGAAACTATGTGAAAATCGTATACACTGGAAATAAAATTAAAAAAAATGCATTTTTGTTTAAAAAGGCCTGACTTAAAAACAGGTGTCTAATACTGGCATTTTTTAATTTATTTTTCTTCATTTTTACATGTTATAGGAACCAGACATATAGTGCAGTTTATTGCACTGTTGGGCAAGATGGAAAAATATGGTCAAAACTGTATTAACTGTCAAAAATAAATTGGATTTTTTTTAAATTATTGAACGTTTCATTTTTTTAGACCAGGTTTCGTAAAAGTATGCATAAATTGCAATAAAAAGGTATACCGTCTACCCCCGTTGGTTTGACCGCATGTAATCTGAACACTTTTTAGTTAGACCCCCTCTAATCTGCACATCGTTCAGGCTAAAAGGGGGTTCAAACATCATTCTGCTAATGGAACGGTGTAAAGCGGGACGCAGAATCAAATCAAAACACTAAATCAGGTTGCCAGTATTGTGTTTTTCGATGCCAACAAGGTTGCTAGAAGTTCAAATTAAAAATTAACCCAGTTGATTTGCATAAGGTGTCGTTCAAACCAAAGGGGGTGGACAGTACGACATTTTTTTTTTCATTTCGAAAAGCGATTTTGAATAATTGAAAGAAAAAAACTGCTTTCAGTCGTTTGCGAATGTTTCCCAATTTATGAAAGGTTTTCTTATTCAAAACTATCCAATATTACTAATTGCACCATGGATAAAACCGTAAAAAAATATGGACAAATAATTAAAAGTTTACAAAAAAACCTCAATAAAAAGCAACCAATTTTCATTAGACTGGGTCAACAAGGTCGATTATTTGTAGTAAAGTTTTTTCGATTCCTTTTAGCGTCCAAAACAACTGTGTAAAATTTGGGAGCGATTGGTTGCGTCTCCGTATTTCGCATTGCAATTGAAATTTGTGTGAATTTAGTATGGGAAGATGTACTTTTTTGCGTTTTTCGCATAAGTTGAAACATTTTGTCTTGGAAGATTTAACTAATGACGTTGAAGTATAGCCTACGATATGCTGGAAAACTTTTCCCAAGACCGCGAAGTGATCCGACGCTTTTGAAGTAACAAAAAGCAACACACTTAGTAATTCAGACCAAGAATTGAGATTTTATTATTGTTATTATATGATAAGCACCATAAACTAGGTAGAATCAATTTTGGTCATCTCAGATCCACCCTCCCTCCCCCTCGTTGACTTTCGTCCATACAAAATTTTGAGGTAATACAAAATTTCCGTCCATACAAAATTTCCGAGGCAATCTCTGGAGGAATTCGTGCAGAAAATTCATTAATCTTAAATGTTTGAGTAGCCATATCCGAGACATATATTTTGATTTTTTTTAAATTTTTTTTGCGCAGGCTTTTCTTAAATGTAAGGCTAGAGTCTCCAGTTAGCCTTGTGGTTAAGGCTATGGATCGTCAATCCGGAGACGGCGGGTTCAATTCCTGTTCCAGTCGACAAAATTTTCTCGACTCCTTGGGCATAGAGTATCTATCATTGTATCATATACAAATTCCTGCAATAACAGGCAAAGAAAGCCCTTCAATTAATAACTGTGGAAGTGCTCGAAGAACACCAAGTTGAAGCGAGGCAGGCCATGTCCCAGTGGGGACGTAGAGCAATATAGAAGAAGAAGAAGAAGCTAGAGTTAAATGACCAACTGACGATCCAAATTGTTCTTTCCAATCGTGAAAAATGCTTTAAGAAGATAAATTAAAAAAAATACCATAAAAATCGATTACTATATTAAAGTGCTAAATAACATATTTTTTTATTTGTTTATTTATTTATAAAAAAAATAGATAGCACATGTACGTAGTTTGCTGTCGAATTACCAGCGCAAAGAGCGAAGTTGGTTGGAGTTGGTCATTTTGGTTTTTTAATCGGTTTTGAGTACTATTTTTATGGACATAATTGTTCATCATTTAAATTGTGTTTAGTTGACAGATGTGTATTGCAATGCTAAGTTGATCACGTTTTACTAAACTTTCCTTTTCCTTCCATTTCAGGTATGAACACATAAAATAGTGGCCTTCTGTAAAAAAAACAATCTGATATTTAAAACCGTGAGTATGGAATGTAATGGACATAATTAAATTCGTGCAGGTGTACTCGCTTTGATTCATTCAAAAAGTTCGTCAACTATACAACCATTAAATTCCTGAGAATCTTTTCGATTTGGCTTATCATTCGACTACAAGCATCTCAAAACTATTGTTGTAGTTTAATTGAAAATTTACTTTCAGAAAAAAAAATAAAACAGGAAGCCTAATGCTTCCCACAATTGTTTTGGCTGATATCCATTTGGATTTGTCAAATAATGGTTTTCCTATCCACAACACGTGAGCTCCTGAAAGGCTACATCATGCAGTTTTTTCAAAGTGCTTCTGTTGATTCTTCGGAATTCTAAGGTTTTAAATGTTATCGAGAAACGTTTTCAGTAAGCTTTTCTGGATTTTTTTTTATTTCTCCCTTCTTCCGGATATTATAAAAATGTAGGCTCTGGGATCATTTGGGCACTTGCTGCCCTATGTCAATTTTAACGGATTGACTTGATTTTTGAGACACGTTCAGATACGTGCAGTATCTAGGCGTAGCCATAATCAAAAATTCAAGTCAATCGGATTGAAAATGACTGAGTTATAGCAGCAATTGCCAAAAATAGGTCCCCTGCCCAAATGGTCCCAGACCCTATGTTCTGTTATTTCCGGGTCAACTTCATTTTTCCAAATTTTCAAATATTTCTTTTAATCCAATAATTGAGCACCTAAATTTGAGCACCGGAGGGCTTAACTGCTTTTGAAACATTGCCTTTTTTTACTTTTCTGCACAAAGTTATTCGATATTAAAGAAAAATGCGATTTCTCTGTTTGGTTGTTCTGTGAGAAAGATATAATACGATCCATAACTTTGAATGAAGCTGTTTATTTACAAGGGCAGTTATACCCTTTTGTAAATGTTGGATACCTTCCGGCATTTGGAGTCACATAGAACAAAAAACGAAGAAGGTATCTTTCCCCTACATACAAAGTGTCGAAACGTCGGGTTAGATAACAACTCGTTTAAATTTATCGTCAAAATGCATATTTTCAAAAATGTTATTCTATTTTCATCACCCAGCTAATCTTCATTCCACAGATCTTTCTGCATACTTACTCAAATATCATGAATAATACATCCAGGCATCCAGCCACAACGACATCTTGTCAAAACAATCTTGACCCCAAAATGCATCAAACATCCGTCGCTTATTCCAGAAGCCGTCCAGCCAGCAAACAACCACTTGGAATAAATTTTCCAGCTCCTAACTACTCGAGAATCTGATTCTTTCGATGACCACAATTGCACCTTCCTCTCGCACTCGACCAGAAAGAAACGCATTCTTTCTCGTGCCTCACCCGACCTGTTCAGAACTAAGCCCGAAGTGTTCAATCACCCTGGACAAGAGAGACATCCCTGTTCCGCCCAGCGGGACTCCCAAGTGCATTACCGCCTCGAATCCATTCCATCACCAACCGCCGCACTGGCTGTGTGCATCGCACACATTTTTAATTTTCGAATTTACGACCCACTCGGAGGGGAACGCGTGAGAATTCGCACAACCCATCAGTCGCACATCTTCGCACTTGCAGGCAGCAAGCTGTATGCCAAGGTTTCCCTCGGGTCCCAAATCAGAATCCATCGCCGCCGTCACCGCACCGTCTCATTTCGTTTTGGTTCTGATGGCGCGCTTAGCGCTTAGAAAGCGCGACACAACTCATCACCGCACCGCGCTGCCGCGCCACGCCACATCGCGGTCGGTGATCATGATCTTAAACAGTTGGCTGCACAACGAGGCAACAACAACAACAACGGAGGAGAGGGTCTCGTTCGTTGTTGTCATCGCGATCGCATCGGCCCGAAGCTAATTATGCATTCAAACAGTGTGATCTAATGCTGCTGGCGGCAAGAATTGCCACGCATCCACGGCTGGCTGCCCCCCCATCCCCCTCCAGGGTGGAGGTTTAGCATACGTAAGTGTCCAAACGAGCAGCAGGGGGTTTCAAACAATCTCTGAACTGGAGTCCTTATGTTCTGCGCTTTAGAACAGTTCGAATGACCTGAAGAAACCATAATGAAACCCTTGATAAAATCAAGGAAGAACCCTATTAATCAAAAATTTCTGATAGAATTTCTGGCGGAAATCCTGGTTGAATTCTGCAAGTGTTTCTGAAAACAAACTGGAGGATTTCCTAAGCGAATCCATGGAGGAATTCTTAAGGAAATCTTTGAAGGAATATCTAAGACAATCCTTGGGGGAATTTCTATGGGAATCCCTTAAGGAATTATTAAGAAATCTCTGTAGGAATTCCTAAGGGAATCTCTGGAGGAATTTTCAAGGAAATCCCTGCAGGAATTCTCAAAGGAATCTCTGTAGGAATTCCTGAGTAAATCCTTGGAGGAATTCTCAAGGGAATCCCAGCGGGAATTCCTAAGGGAATCCCAGGAGGAATTGCTAAGGGACTTCCTGAGGAAGTCACTGGAGGAATTCCTGAGAATATTCCTGGAAGAATTCCTGAGGAAATCCCTGGAGGAATTCCTAAGGCAATCTCTTGAGAAATTCCTGAGGAAATTCTTGAAGGAATTCTTAAGGGAATCCCAGGAGGAATTCCTGAGGAAATCCCTGGAGGAATTCGTAAGGCAATCCCTGGAGGAATTCCTGAGGAAATCCTTGGAGAAATTCTTAAGGGAATCCCAGAAGGAATCCCTAAGGGACTCCCAGGAGGAATTCATAAGGCACTCCCTGGAGAGAACCCTGAGAAAATACCTGGAGGAATTCCTAAGGGAATCCCTGGGGGACTTTCTGAGGAAAACTCTGGAGGAATTCCTAAGGGCATCCCTGGAGGAATTCCTAAGGGAATCTCTGGATTAATTCCTGAGGAAATCCCTACAGGAATTCTTAAGGAAATCTCTTTGGAAATTCCTAGGGCTCCCCGAGAGAAATTCCAGAGGAAATGCCTGAGGAAATTCCTGGTGTAATTCCTAAGGAAATATCTGTAGGAATTCCTGAGGGAATCCCTGGAGGAATTCCTAAGGCACTCACTGGAGGAATTCTTGAGGAAATCCCTGGAGGAATTCTTAAGGGAATCACAGGAGTAGTTCCTCAGGGAATCCTAGGAGCAATTGCTAAGGGACTCCCAGGAGGAATTTACAATTCCTGAGGGAATCCCTGGAGAAATTCCTAAAGAAATCTCTCTAGAAATTCCCAGGGACTATATGGAGGAATTCCTAAGGAAATTTCTGAAGGAATTCCTGGGGGAATCCCTACAAGAATTCCTAAGGGAATTTTTGCAAGAGTTCCATTGGAAATGCCAGAAGCAATATTCAAAGGAATCCCAGAAGGAATTCCTAAGGGAATCTCTGTAGAAATTCCAAAGGGAAGCCCTGGAGGAATTCCTGAGGGACCCCCTGAAAAAATTCCTGGAGAATTTCCTGAGGGAATCCCAGAAGGAATTCCTGAGGGAATCCCAGAAGGAATTCCTAATGGAATCCCTGAAAAAAATGGTAAAAGAATCCTTTAAGGAATTCCTTAGGGAATCCTTGGAACATTCTCTTAGAGAATCTCTTGAGGAATACCTGAGGGCAACCCTAGAGGAATTCCTAAGGGAATTTCTAAAGAAATGCTCAAAGGAATTCTCAAGGGAATCCCTGGAAGAATTGTTAAGGTTTTTCCTGGAGGAATCCTAAGGAAAGAACCTGGAGGAGTTCCTAAGGGTTTTTCAAGGGAGTCCCAGTAGCAAATCCCTGGAAGAATTCCTAAGGAAATCTCTGTAGGAATTCCTGAAGAATCCCTGGAGGAATTCCTGAGGAAATTCTTGGAGGAATTCTTTAGAGAACCCCAGGTAGAATTCCTAAGGGATTCCTAGAAGGAATTCCTAAGGCACTCCCTGAAGGTATTTCTGAGGAAATCCCTGGAGGTATTCTTAAGGGAAACCCAGGAGGAATTCCTGAGAAAATCCCTGGAGGAAATCCTTGGAAGAATTTCTGAGGAAAACAATGGAGGAATTCCTGAAAACATCCCTGGAGCAATTCCTAAGGAAATCCCTGGAGGAATTTCTAAGGGAATCTCAGGAGTAATTCCTGAGGAAATCCCAGGAGGAATTCTTAAGGAAATCTCTGTAGAAATGCCCAGGGACTCCTTGGAGGGATCCCAGAGGAAATCCCTGGAGGAATTCATGAGGAAACCCCTGGAGGAATTTCTAAGGGAATTTCTGGAGTAATTCCTGAGGGAATCCCTGGAGGAATTCCTAAGGAAATTCAATGATTCTCTCTTGAGGAATACCTAAGGGCATCCCTAGAGGAAATCCTAAGGGAATCTCTGGAGGAATGCTCAAAGGAATTCCTGAAAGAATTCCTCCAGAAATACCTGGAGAAATTCTCAAGGGAATCCCTGGAGATATTTGTTCGGGAACCCCTGGAGGAGTTGTTAAGGTCCCAAGGAAATAACCTGGAGGAGTTCCTAAGGGATTTTCAAGGGAATCCCAGCAGCAATTCCTAAGGAAATCCCTGGAGGAATTCCTAAGGGAATCTCTGTAGGAATTCCTGAAGGAATCCCTGGAGGAATTTCTAAGGCACTCCCAGGAGGAATTCCTGAGAAAATCCCTGAAGGAATTCCCGAGGATATCTTCGAAAGAATTTCTGAGGAAAACCCTGGAGGAATTCCTAAAAACATCCCTGAAGAAATTCCTAAGGGAATCCCTGGAGGAATTTCTAAGGGAATCTATGGAGTAATTCCTGAGGAAATCCCAGGAGTAATTCTCTGAAGAAATTTCCAGGGACTCCTTGGAGGGATTCCTGAGGAAATCCGTGGAGGGATTCCTGAGGAAATCCCTGGAGGAATTCCGGAGGGAATCCTCGGAGGAATTCCAGAGGGAATCCTCGGAGGAATTCCGGAGGGAATCCTCGGGGGAATTCCTGAGAAAAACCCTGGCGGAATTTTAGAGGGAATCTCTGGAGTAATTCCTGAGGGAATCCCTGGAGGAATTCCTAAGGAAATCTCTGTGGAAATTCCCAGGACTATATGGAGGAATTCCAAAGGAAATCCCTGAAGGAATTCCTGGGGTAATCCCTACAAGAATTCCTAAGGGAATCTTTGCTGGAGTTCCTAAGGAAATGCTAGGAGTAATTTTCGAAGGAATCCCAGAAGGAATTGCTAAAGGAATCTCTGTAGAAATTCCATGGGAAATTCCTGAGGGAAGTCCTAGGGTAATCCCTGAGTCCCCGGAGGAATTTCTAATGGAATCTCTGGAGTATTTCCTGAAGAAATCCCTGGAGGGATTCTTAAGGAAATCTCTGAAGAATTTCCCGGGGACTCCGTGAAGGAATTCCAGAGGAAATTCCAGGAGAAATTCCTGAGCAAATCCCTGGAGGAATTCCTGAGGAAACTCCTGGAGATATTCCTACTGGAACCCCCGGAGGAATTGTTAAGGTACATCCTGGAGGAATCCTAAGGAAATGTCCTGAAGGAGTTCCTAAGGGATTTTCAAGGGAGTGTTTGGAAGAACACCCAAGAGAATGCCTAAAACAAATGCTATGTGATCCCCAGAGCAATTCCTAAGGAAATCCCTGAAGGAACTCCTATGGAAATCTCTGGAGGAACTCTTGCGGGAATGCCTGGAGAAGTTCTTTAGAAAATTCCTGAAGGACAAGGGCCTAAGACACTTCATGCCTTCAATGGGAACTTCAGTCGACTCCAAAATGTTCCGAAGTAAGATCCATCGTTGATTGTCGCCGAAATAAGTTGAACACCACTGCACCTAAACAGTACGCCGAAGCTGACTATTTGATTTTCGGCTTATAGCGTCCCATACTGGAGAAAGATAGCGATCGCGCGAGCGGGTACGTGACGCGCTTATGTTTATGAGTGAACCTCATTCAGAAGTAACCAGCAAGTACCTCACAGTTCTGAAGAAGCACCCGCGCACTCTTCTAAGCCAAACAAGCGTGGGCGTGTGCTGTGTGGATAGATTATGCACCCGAAGACGGCCAACGATCGTGACTCCGGACCAAGGAGTCATCCACCGTTACGGAGTGGTTTCCGTTACAATCGAATGGATGATGATCGCCGCCGCGTCACGCCTCTGACTGCTGCCAGGTTGATTCATCTACGCGTGGAGTTCGTCCGGTACCACGGCGCGGCGCGGAATCGATGACGTGAAACCGGACATTTCCGTTTTCCTGAGTGCTGCCGTTGCTGCTGCCGCAGCATTGATCGCGCTGATTTATGGCTCAATTCGGTTCGGTTTCTTTGAACGGCCGAGCTGTGGTGTCGGAGGCAGCGATCCACGCACTAGCGCTGCGCTGAAGACTGCGGGTGATCGCACTGTTGTATAACCGCCGCCGTACGCGTCGGCGATCGTGATCGTGGATCGCCAATCACGCGAGCGGGGGGTTTTGTTGTTTGGAAATTGAATGGAAAATCGCGTTTTGGATGCCAGAGCCTGGGTCGTCGTCGTCGATCAATGGAAATGGTGAATCGGTTGATCGAATTGTAACCTGCGCCGTCGCTGCTGAAGCCGTGAGGAATAAATTAGCCGACGATCACTGAATGGATCGAAGAAGAACATCTTGCGGAGCGTTCTTGAGAGGTCCACGCGACCATCAATGCGGCTACGGTGACGGCTGCTGCGGCGACGGCGGACAATTGTCAATCGACATTTTTGGAATGGTCGAGGTTTGAAAGGCCTTGACATCGGTACAATGTTGTGGTGGCACGGATTCGTGACAGTCTTTGCTGTGCGGCATCCGAGTGGGGCACGTGGATTGTTTCAGGTGGAGGACATGTCTCTACAATGTATTCATTACTGGGTTTTGGAATTGGTACCATTACCAGATCGTGTTTTTTTTTTTCGGGATACTGGCTACTACACTAACAGTAAGGGCCCATATAGCCGAGGCGGTAAACGCACGGGTATTCAGCATGACCATGCTGAGGGTGACGGGTTCGATTCCCGGTCGGTCCAGGATCTTTTCGTAAAGGAAATTTCCTTGACTTCCTTGGGCATAGAGTATCTTCGTGCCTGCCACACGATATACACATGCAAAATGGTCATTGGCAGAGGAAGCTCTCAGTTAATAACTGTGGAAGTGCTCATAGAACACTAAGCTGAGAAGCAGGCTTTGTCCCAGTGAGGACGTTACGCCAAGAAGAAGAAGAAGACTAACAGTTGAATTCTAAAAGTATTTAGTGACGTTCGACACTAAACTGCAACAGCCCGCGAACTTTTGGAAGGTTGGTCACATTCCGGTCCTTATTCCAAACCCACTTGAGTTTGACCACTGCCTTTAGAACGGTTAATCAATTCCAAAACAGGATGGACATCTCGTCCCGCAAAGTCTAGAACGCATCGTTCTACAATTCAGACTGTAGCCATCGCCTCCTCCACGACACTTACCTATATGCCCACGTCGGTTGCCATCGATCGAGTGGGCCCCAAGTGAGAAACGGACAATAATTTGTCGCGGCCACACGTGAATTCGACAAGTGTGCTGGGTACGCCCTCGTTTCTGCGAAAGGTAGTCTTTTCGCTATAAATTCTCCCAGTTGGCGAAGAATTATTGCGTCTAGAGCACAGCTTGGAACAGAGCCATGTGCAGTCCTACAAACAGATACCCGATCTCCAGCGATCGCCCCAAGGTATTGATTTATGAGCGACAAACAGCAAGTTATCCGATAGTTTACTTGACAAAATACCACAAGCGTAAATTTACGGCGACGACGCCAATTGGATGTCAAAGTGGACAAACAAACAATCCATGGTCTCTGTTGTTATTGTTTGTTTATCTTAGCTCAGGACAAAAGAAAAAAAGGGCGCACGCAAATAGAAGCAGAAAATTAAAAGCAAACTTACACCACCGTCCGTCCGACGACTCCTAGTTTGTCATCGAACGACCCGTGTTGAACATTACCGATCGCTTATGGTTGGCTCGTAGAGGTAAGAACGGATGGCGAATCCATCCAACTGCAAACGATCGAAAGGGGACCTGTCTCCGGTTGTCGTTTTCGCGTCGGTCGAGTCGGTCGGATGTCGTGTGTTTGCTCTTTCGTGATGATTGAACTTCTTTCTTTCTGTGATTTTTTTTTGCATCGCTTTTAGAACAAATAAGGCAGGGCCGGTTGTCGAAGATCTGAAGTGTGTTCTAAATGCGAAACTTTTTATCAAACTCAAATTCATACTTGCTGTTTTAAATCAAGGGTAGCCCACATCAAATTTCATCACGGAAAAAACACTGCCGAAAATTACCGATTCTTTATTACACCACCAAACCTAACCTCAAAAAGATTGACAATTCTCAGGTCATTTTGATAGATCACACACATGCACGAAGTAGACAAAAATATATTCTATTTTACCGACCTTGTTGGCGTCCGCTCAACGGCGAAAGAGAATCGCCGACACCGCTGATCGGTGTTAAGCGTAATAGTATGCTATTCGTTCGGGCGGTTGCACCAATGATGTTGTAGAAAGAAACATTTCGCTCGCTGTTGACAACGACTCAAGGCCACTCGCCTTTGTTTTCACGAAATAGCAAGGTTGTTACACACTATATAGAAATCCTTATATAAGACGAAACACACGTCGAAACGTTGGAATGTCGATGCAATATTCGGTTTAGCTGTTTAAAAGACTGAAAGGGCCCGAAGTTTCCAAAAATGAACACTAACAGACGAAAGCATCCACCAAAAACACAAAAAAAACATCCGGCCTCATTGAAGCATAGAGTGAGGCATTTCCGTGCAAAATATTTCACAACGACTCGGCGAGCAGTCGGCGAGATCGTGGAAGGTGGAATGGACCACATTACCGTGAGTCACTGTAGAAGCCCAACACCTTGAAGCAACTGCATGACTTTAAATTGGTTTTTGACATTGCTCTCCTTGCTGGTGACATTGATGGGCTTTAGCGTTTTATTGTGTTGATTAAGACCTGCAGCTTGCAACCATTGAGTGTTCACCGGTGATACACGCCAGGTTTCACTACTGATGTACATCCACACAGATTTTGTAAATAAGTTGAATATTTAGATTTGAAATCAATCAACACTCTTTACCTGCCGCTTTGACCTCCATTATAAAAATTTTGGAATTGAATAGTTCTGACTCATTCCAAGATTCTCTCTACACAGCAAAAAAATATGAAAGTTAAAAAGCACGTAAATTGAAGATCAACTGCAATTTGCGGCAGAAAATTGTGAATCACCAGCCGGCTGCTCGTCAGACGGCTTGTTTACAGATTTTAAAGCAAATATATAAATCATGCCAGCCTCTCTCCGCCAGCAGCTAATCGAACGGCTGCTCGTCGCTGTGACAGTTTTCCCCGTTGTCTCTCTCAGTACTCTCTGCAGGTCGGCAATTCGTGCGATATGGTAGAAGCAGTTTAACTTTGACTGTCTACTACAGCAAAGCTGAGATAGCCGAGCGTGCTCGGTTCGGAATCTCCCAAAAAAATGACCACGAGGTTTATGAATAGCCCCAAATATGAGGGAAGCCCTTAGGTGCAAGGGTCTCCCTGAGTAAGGATGGGAACACTCACTTGCAAAGAGTTACACTCACTTGCTGTTTTCTCAGCTCAGAAGCTTGCAATCAAGAAACGATGTATGGACGACTTTTGCCTTGTGGTTTTGTCTAAAAGTTTGCCGAATAGAGTAAGAGTCGCAAACGCATACCGAAGTCGTGACGAAGCTGCGAAGGCAACTCTACACGAGGTGAATGTAAATTACACTCACCTTGTGGAGAGTCGCTTTTACAGCTCTGTCACAACATCAGTATGCATGTGCGACCCTTACTCTATTCGGCAAACTTTTAGACAAAACCACAAGGCAAAAGTCGTCCATGGATCATTTCTTGATTGCAAGCTTCTGAGCTGAGAAAACAGCAAGCGAGTGTAACTCTTTGCAAGTGAGTTTTCCCATCCCTGTCCCTGAGAAAATCATCGGCCTCATTGAAGCACTGTACAGGGCATTTTCGTGCAAAGTACTGCACAACGGTGTTTTGTCCGATCCCTTCCAGGTCGTTACTAGAGTGAGGCAGGGATGTATACTATCACCGCTACTTTTCCTCATCGTAATCGACGAAATTCTGGTAGTTGCGATTGTCCGTGAACCAAATCGTGGATTGCTTTGGCAGCCCATTACCATGGAGCACCTTAATGACTTCAAACTGCTTGATGACGTTGCTCTCCTAGCTCAACGGCGCTCTGATATTCAGAGCAAGTTCGATGATCTTGCCAATCGCTCATCAGCGGCAGGCCTTACCATCACCGTCAACAAGACCAAATCGTTGGATGTAAACACGGTCAACCCTTCCAGCTTTACGGTAGCTGGACAATCAGTGGAGAATGTTAAAAGCTTCCAATATCTTGGTAGCTGAATCGACATAGATGTACGGATCAGGAAGGCGAGGGCTGCTTTTGCGAGTTTAAGAAATGTATGGCAAAACAACCAGATCAGTCGACGCACCAAAATCCGAATTATTAACTCGAACGCGAAATCTGTGCTGCTATACGCTAGTGAAACCTGGTGTGTATCAGTGGAGAACCCGCAACGGCTGCAGGTCTTTATCAATAGATACCTGCGGTATATAATTCGTACATGGTGGCCTCATAATTGGATCTCGAATAGAAATGGAAAATTCACAAAAATTATATCTAGGGTCTCCAGCTTCAGGACTATTTCTAGGAAACTCGTAAAGCCTGTACCCGCAATAATCGGGACACAGAAATACAGCTGTAACTCTGCAATAGATCCATTAAAATTGCTCAAATTCGGCCTGATAACATCTTAAGATTTGTTCATTTCACCTGCAAAATTTCATGTGAATCGGTCCAGTACATTTTGTTATAGCAATGAAATAGTAGAACGTATGCAATTGAATTTTGTACAGCCCCTAGTTTAGCTTCTCAGCGCTGTAACTTTTGAATTTGGCAAAGTAAATGCCTGAAATTTTGAACACAAATCAATCAATCTACTTGTTTTGCATAGGCAAAATTTCAAACAAATCGATGCACTATCAACAATTTTATAGTCAAAGTATGTATTTGGACTGACCGTGATTTTAGCCCCACAGACAGATTTTATTCAGCTCCCCTTATTCTTTCGATTGTACTGTTGAAAGTACTATACCAATAAGCATCAAATTCTGCAGGCATAATATACACATAATCAACTATCTTCTGTGAAAAATTCATGAAAATTGGCTGAGACATTCGAAAGTTATGAATAGGCAAAAAATTGCACATGAAAAACACGAAACATTTTCACTAACACTCACTCCTATTACCACCAGTAACGTTCAAACCAATTGATCAAAGTTGATGAAATTTTGCAAGAAAGTGTCTCTATAAGTGTCATAACTACTTACGAAATTTCATGATTATCCTCACAGAACTTTGAATTGTAGTGGAAAAACACCATCTACTATGTGAATGGAAATTGGGCGTTTGTTTGTTTTTCATCCATAGTTAAAAGTAATGCATCAAATTTTATGAAATTTGGCACACATAATAAACACACACCAAAGAATTCTCAGCCATTTTTTTGGCCAAATTGACCGATTCATTACAAACTTACAGCTGTACTTCTGTGTCCCGAATATTGCGGATACAGGCTTTAATCAAGTTTTGAACGGAAATCTCTGGCCTTTTTTTTTTTAGAAGATTACTAATTCTGTCAAATTGATAGTGAGAAGTTTAACACGAAATTTGTCATCTGGAGCCTTTGTAGAAGGTACGATCGATCAAAGCTTCATAGCCCCAAATCAGCTCGCAATTAATGCTGTTATCTGACTAGGGGATTACTTGGGTCTTATTGAACTAATTACCATTTTTATCTAACGTGGCAAGAGTTTAGATCCTCAAGTCTACGGGTGCAATGGCATCTTTTTGCATTATACAATGCTGCGATATGTAATCTATCATGTTCAGTAAATCTTCTGAATATTCAGTAGACAGTATCAGAGACGGGCTTGGTGGTCTAGTGGCTACCGCTTCTGATTCGTATGCAGAAGGTCATGGGTTCAATCCCTGGCCCGTCCCTGTCATCCTACTTTGTATCTTTCTATCCACTTTCTCTCTCTCTCTCTTCTCTACATGTAATGTATGAGCTGCTAAAATTGCACTTTGAGAATAAGTGGAATGTCCCAGCCCCTTATTCAGTTGGATCACAGTGCAACTGGTACCAGTTCAGATCAATCACGGAGGAGCAACCATTGACATGTATAGTCAGAATTGATCGTTTTTGATCGATCGTTTTTTGAATATTCAGTAGACAGTATCAGATCAGTCGGGCTTCGTGGCCGTGCGGCTAGAGACGTCAGTCATCTAGGCGTTTCATAAGCCTCTGAGTGTGGGTTCGATTCCCGCTCCAGTCGGGGAAAACTTTTCGTCGAACGGAAAATTCTCCACTGGGCCACTCGGTGTTATACGTGTTGTCCGTTGTCTTATGTACACTACCCGTCATAAGTACGGACTCACAAAAAGTATTGCAACAATATTTCATCACCCTGACCCACCTCGATATATCAAAAACCAGAACACCTATAAAAATGCCGCCTTCAGAAAAGTTGTTGCTTTTGGGCTTCTGAATAACTTCGCTGAAGACAGCATCTTTGTAAGTCCTAAAGTTTTGGAGATATTGAGGCGAGTCAATGTGACGCAATATTGTTGCAATACTTTTTGTGAGTCCGTACTTATGACGGGTAGTGTAAGTGTTTATTCAGTCTGTACAACCTCTGGTTGAAGACGGTGTAGTTTTTTTAGTTTTTATCCTAGTTCATCAAAACTGTTCTTGAGTTTAGATACTAAAGTCTACGGGTGTGACGGTAACTTCTTTCATTATACAAAGCTACGATATGTAATCGAACATGTCCAGTAAATCTTCTGAATGTTCAATTGATATCATCAGATCAGCTGGGGAAATCCAAACTATTATGATTTTTAAAATCTAGCATCTACTGCAATTGAAGTTTCTGTTTTGGCTATATAGAGTTATGTTTAGGGACAATGGAAATTCGCGATTTCGCGGAAGCCGCGAAATCCGCGAAATTGGGCAATGGTCGCGAAATTTTAGAAATCCCGCGAAATGACGCGAAATCTGAGAAAATTTCGTAAACAACCTCAAAATTCCGCCAATTTTAAATTTTTGAATATAAATTAGCAGATATTTTAAACAGTGTAAAGTAATGTATTATTCCTAATCTGGCAAAATTAAAGTTTAATGCATTTTACATCTACTTCTTTTCTGATTTTTCATCAAATTTCTTACTCTTTCTGTAAATTTATGATTGCGCCTCACAAAATCCAAGTGAATTATTAATTTCGCATGCAGAATTGGTGTTTTCTCCAATAATATGGTCAAAAATATGGTGCCGCGAAATAACCGCGAAATTCTCAAAGTTGGCCCGCGAAATTTGAGAAATTTTGCCGCGAATTTCCATTGTCCCTAGTTATGTTGCATAATCTATTATACTTACTTGAGCTCACAGAATATAATCAGAAGCTTTGACATAGCTTCGGGATATTCAGAATCGTACACACTGTCTTGCAATATTTAACATGGAGTCTACACTGCCGTGTGCAGCAAAATTGTCCTATGTTCTATGGGAATCCCTAATGAAATGGGACAACTATGCTGCACACGGCAGTACAGCCGTAATGCCATCGTTTTGCTTTTTTGTTCTACACAACATTACCAATTGTATATCAAATTAATTTATTTAGCGTTAGCAATAATTATAATAATTATAATAAAACTGAATCAACAATACCTCACCCTTGAGAGTATAAGGTTCACGGATCCTATTTGGTTGTTTATCGTGGTTTGATGGTCAACGAAACGAAACGAAATCAGCTCATGTTACAGCTCTCACTCACTCTCGTAAACAAGAGCACGAGAAAGAGAATGATAAAAGAGGGGACACTAGCGCCCTCTTTTACCTCGCACTTTCTTGTGTTTATCAAAGAAAATAAGCTAGAAGAAAGAAAAAGCGCACGCTCGTGTGCTATAGTGGTTGTTTTTATTAACTAAGCTCCAAAACAGTAAGGATGATCCAGAATATCCCAAAAATATGTATATAACAACGCTTATTGTTCCTCGAACCACTTTGGTAAATACAGTTGCAGTGGCAAAAGCTGTTTTCTCAAATGTAGACTTGAAGCTATGGTCTCCAAAGTAGTTTGGTTGATCTGAAATATCTCAAAAGTATTTTGGAATGACTCATGAAATGCTAGTCTATCTTCTCTGATAACTAGTTGACTTCAGGTTGGTCCAGTAACCACGATCGGTTATGTAACGATACTCTGTATATCAGATGTGGCTGCTGTTACGAGTGTAGATCTGAAGTTCTGAACTCTAAGGTAGTTTGGCTGACCTGGAATATCCTGATAGTGTCTCTAAATGACATTATAGATTTCAAGAGCTTCTCGTATCTCAGCAGATTTTGCAATGCTGTTATTTATGGCGAAAACACATATAATTATTCTCGTTGAAGGACTTTATTATAAAACAGTCTAGACTAGACGACCCTCAGTGTCCCTAAGGTTTATAATAATTTCTAGTAGACTTCAGGTTGATCCAGTAACCACGATCGATTATGCAATGTTACTCAGTACGTATAACAGATATGGCAACTGTTACGAGTGTAGACCTGAAGTTCTGAACTCCAAGGTAGTTTGGAATATCCCTATAGTGTCTATAAAAGACGTAGAAAATTTCAAGAGTTCAACGGATCCCTGAACATTATGCAATGGTATTATTTATGGTGAAAACACATAAAACTATTCTTGTAGATAAGAAGAATATCCCTATTGGACAGTTTGGAACACCTAGAACATCCAAGAATATAAAACACCATACGCTATACTTGACGAAGGTTAAATGAATACATATGAAAGTAACCCATATTCCAATTCAGCTTTTAGAACAACTGGTATGTCAATTATTTCCTTTCTCCAAGCTTCATGGTGTTCAGGGTGTTCTAGATTGCCAATAAAGTCTCATATGTACTTGGTGTCCAACAGTGCTTTGCTGCTTAACTATTTAATGGCCAGGTCCTTAAGATGCTTTCCTCATGCCAGCAGTGACCCTTGTTGTTGCCTTTACATAAAAATGGAATTGTACCTGGTCCCTAGCCCCCTAAGTGCGACCCTTTTCTGCCCCGCGTAGAGCCCCGGAAGATGTTGATCAATACTTAGTAGGCACACAAACACCCCGCCCAACCAACTAACTAGGAGAGGACAGTTCTTACTGCGGATCCATCTCACGTACCCTAGACCCATAGCCGTAGCCGATAGTCCTTCTACCAGCAGTAAATGAGAGAAAGAGGGCGTCCCGGCAAAAGGCATCGCATGTTCGATCAAGTGTCGCGGATATGTTGAACATGTCCACACAATTTAATTTACATTTAATGTTAAATTCCTTTCGATTTCTTCTTCATTTCCGAGGCGGTTGAAGGTTGAGAGCTGAGTGCGCACTGGCGCACTCTGGCGCGAGTGAGTGGGGTAAGAGCCGTGGAGGCTCATTGCGCCGTTTTTATTCTAGTTCTGTTTCTGTCCAGCTTCGAGTGATTGCATCAGGAAGAGAAAACCTTCGGTTTGGAGACGTGGACGAGGACGACGTCGACAACCGAAGGCGACCAAAGTGTTCAGTGAACTTCTAATTGGTGCCCCATGGGCGGCATATCAGCTGGAGGTGCCCCCGCGTGTCCGATAGATTCGATTCTAATGCACCCACTTCTTCTGTGTTCTGTGGCTTCAGGTGTGGGGTGATGGGAGGGCAAAGCGGGATGCAGCGCCTTGTTTGCATGTTTGAAAGATTGTTTGCTCTGTGTCCAAACAAGCGCAGGGTCTCCGACCCATCCGATCCCGACCGGAGGTGTATCGATGACGAAGGGGAATGTTCTCTGTGTGTGGCTCCGTCCGTGCTAAATTTATGGTGTGATTTGAGCTCTCTTTCTGTCTGTCGTCTGGTTGTTGGGCTGATCTCGAGAGCATTTCACGTTCACGGTGCAGAAGTGAGCGGGCATTGAACTGCGGTGAACTTGTTTGGATATCAGATGATTCATGGTGGGAAGTTTTGCAACGGTGGGGATTCTAGATTCTTACTCTGGTGGACGGGTCATATCACACGACGGGATCTAACGGTGCTTGCGGAATTGTCGTTTACATATATTAAGATATGTGTGAATCATGTGGAAGTTTTCGCATGATATTTTTATGTTCAATGCTAGGAGAATAAACTATTTGGGGTCCATCCATGTAGATATAAAATTTTCTGAAACTTGGTATTTTTTCGACTTTCAGTCACAGAAAAAGGTCACATTCCAGGTCAACCAAACTACTTTGGAGTTCAGATCTTCAGGTCTACACGCGTAATAGTAGCCATATCTGCTATACTGAGTAACGTTGCCTAATCAACCGTGGTTACTCTATCAATATGAAGTATAATCCTTTGAGAAATCCAGTCCATTAAATCTACAAGAATAATTTTATGTGTGTTCGCCATAAACCATAGCTTTGCATAATCTACTGGGATCCGTGAAGCTCTTGAAGACCGACGCCATTTATAAACACTATAGGGATATTCCAGGTCAGCCAAACTTTTTATCTTAGAGTTCAGAACTTCAGATCTACACTAGTAACAGTAGCCATATCTACTATACTGAGTAACGTTGCGTAATCAACCGATATGAAGTATTTCAGATATTATTATAAACCTTTGGGACATTGAGGGCCGTCCAAACTGTCTTATAGTGAAGTTCTTCAAATCTACAAGAATAACTTTGTTTGTTTTCGCTATAAACAATAGCATTGCATAATCTACTGGGATCCGTGACGCTCTTGAAGTCTTGAATGTTATTTATAGACACTATAGGGATATTCCAGGTCAGTCAAACTACCTTGGAGTTCAGAACTTCAGGTCTACACTTGTAACGATAGCCATATCTGTTATACTAAGTAACGCTGCATAACCAGCCGCAGTTACTGGGTCGTTCAAACTGTCCTATAGTGAAGTCCTTCAAATCAACAAGAATAACCTTATGGGTTTTCGCCATAAACAATAGCATTGCGTAATCTACTGGGATCCGTGTAGCTCTTAAAGTCTAAAATGCCATTTTAGACACTATAGGAATATTCCAGGTCAGCCAAACCACCTTGGAGTGCAGAACTTCAGGTCAACACTCGTAACAGTAGCCAAAGCTGCTATACTGAGTAACGTCGCGTAATCTACCGCGGTCCAACCTGAAGTCAAGGTTTATATTATTATAACCTAAGCAGCACACATGTCACAAAGCTGTGTCGACAGGTTGTACTATCACTTTGTGATAGTTTAGGTCAACCAATCTTTCTGGACTACACACCAGTACATTTACACTTGCAATGCTAGTCTGCTACACTAAGTAATGATACATAATGAATTATATTTACCAATATTCTCGAAAGACTTTTTGGCATTGAAACTGTCTATTGAACTTTCAGAAGACTTACTGGACACGATAGAATACAAATCGTAGCTTTGTATAATAAAAGAAGTTTCCGTTACACCCGGCTCTACCCCTTTTGGCATAATGTCATTTGGCATAACGTCATTTAGCATAATACCGTTTGGCATAATACGAAGAACAGTCTTCTTGGTAAGAATGTACATAATTATTGTTATACCAAATGGCATTATGCCAAACGGTCCTATGCCAAATGACATTATGCCAAATGGGCTAGAGCCGTTACACCCATATACTTTGGGATCTAAATTCAAGAACAGTTAGGATGACCTAGAATATCCAGAAAAAAATGCTATTGTAAGCGATTGTTTTCTCAATTTCTGCCCCTTTTCCACATTGAACTGCGATCTAACGCAGCAGTCACCATTCTCGCCTACAAGTAGCAAATAATTGTTGTTCTTACATACTAAATATTCCTGTTACGTAAGTGTAGCTGATTAAGTGATAATGGAGTAGCAACGCCGTTCACGAGATCAGTCAAGGTCAAACTTCACATGAAAAGCTTTTAGCTCATTATTCCCAAATAACGTACTGAAGGCCAATTAATCTTGAAGAGGTTTTGAGAACCGTCATTTTGGTTTTATGATGGTTTTAAGAACCTCTTCTAGTCTGTTTGAATAAAAAATATTATTTGGACTGAACAGTTCATACATTTCTAAAAGATTTCGCGTCTCGTCAAATAATGCCCATCGTGTCTTACACCAATACAAATACCAGCACTCCATGCACTGCCATAGATCACCAACCTTTGCCCTTAACTTCAATCTAATTCCAAAACTAATCTACCGAGCTTTTATCACCACACCGACCCTAATGGACGCAAATTACTCACGATCCCTTCGATTGATCAGATCAAATTCCAATCTTACACCACCATCGTCCTCATCGGAAGCCAATAGCACTGATGCAGACTAATCATCACTCCAAGATGATCACTGGTATCGAGTACTGGTTGTGACCCCTTCCAAACGCCCAAATGCGGATCAATCCGAAGTGGATGGTGTTGATGGATCACTGACTCCAATTGAATTGCGGTTAACAAGTGAACGACGACGTCGAGAAATGCGATCTTAGAGAGGAGGCCTTCTCATCTCGATGGCTCTGAAAGTGGCGGAGCGGTGGAGGCGTCTTGGCGAAGGCGGCGGCCATTAAACTATCCACCATCCATCGAGAGTTGTCGGCGATTGGTATTTCGCGAAAATTGCTTGTTCGCTCTCCAACCACCGCACCGCCAGCACCACCACCACCACTGTCCAAATCGAATTGCAATTCATTTCACTTGCAAAGTGAAATTGATGTTTTCTGTGTTTGGATTGGTTTCTACATCGGCCGGGCCGGCCGTTGAAATTCCGTTCGCGCGGTGAGAATCGAACCTGGCTGATGTTGGTGGTGGAAACCAAATCGAATTCCACCGGAGCTGCCGCTCGACGGGGTCACCCGTACCCTAGAAGGCACGGCCTCATATTTGATGACCGTACACGGGCCACGGTCAGGCCACGCCGAGTGAAGCAATTCCCTCGACGGGTCTGCGCAGCGCATATCAACGAACCACAACAGTAACGCAACGAACACTGGCGGCGATGGCCCCTGGTGGCGATTGGCGATTGCCGTTGTTACCCAACGAACCCTCAGAATACCTAATAGGATCAAGTGAAGCAGCCAGCGCAGCGCAGCAAGCAAGGTTTGCGTGCCAAAACTACCAACCACCTAGGAGGGATCACGTGCCACATGCACCACCACGTCTGTTTGCGGTACCTGATCATCAGCAAACGAACGAACAACGCAACGGTCAGATCGCGTTCAGAAGCAGAAGCGTCTCTCGTGCGGTTCGCGTTGCGTTACCGGTTACCGGAGTCTCCGTGTGCGCGCGCGGGGGTCGTCGCTTAATTGAATCATGAGATGGCCAATTGGCCGCAAGAAATCTCCATTAGAGTGAAACTCAATGACGCGGCGACGGCGACGCGACGGACGAATGCACATTTAACTCCACGTCGCCGCTGCACCGTTGGGGTTGTTGCTAGCAGCAGCGCTGCTTCAACCTCCTCCGAGATCATACCGAATCGAAATCCGTTGATTTTATTTCACTATTTTATTGATTTTTTACCGTCGTCGACGACCCCGCATCCATCCATTGAAATCTTCAGAAACCCATAGAGTCAAGATCGAGCAGCATTGCATTCAAAGCTGCTTTTCCGATCAATTATTACTAATCAATCATCGATCGCTAGGGCACACGAATCTCCTCATACTTCAACGGTGCGAGATCTAGCCTGAGAAGAACCTGTTCGACCGAGGTGCAGAAGGTTTCCATTCCGTTCGTCCGCCCGGTAGTGAATCCATTGGTCGCGGTGATTTGAATACAATACAATACTGTGACGTGGTGGATCGCAAGACGGACCTTGCCTTTGAGGTGCAGTGCAGGTTTAAACAATTTAGAGGGACCCTCCTGATTGTGTCGAATCGAATACGCAGAAAAACGTTTAAACATTCTTTGGCAAATTCCTCCAGGAATTCGTTCGGAAATTTCTGCAATAAATCCTTAAAAAATCTCCTTGGACTTCCTTTACCGATAAAAAAACCCTCCTGGAAATAATTTAAAAATTTTCTTCGGGGAATGCTTCAGAAAATACTCTAGGGATTCGTTCAGAAGTTCCATTGATTTTTCCAGTCAAAATGTTTACCGAATTCTTAGCGGTAGAGATTTTGGCAAATCATTACCCAAATCGGCGATTTCTTCTAGTTGTGCAGGATTCCCAAAATTTAAAAAAAAAATACGAAAAACTTTTATGGATTGCTTTAGACTTAATCTATAGGCCTTCTTTTAGAAATTCCTCCGGAAACTTCTCGAAGGAAACCTTCCATAGATTTCTCAAAAAAACCTTCATGGAATCTTTTAGAAAATCCTACAGAATGTTTCTCATGGAAATCTTCAATAATAAATCTAAAGACTCCTTCACAAATTCAGAAATATTTCATGGATTCCTTGTGAATTTTCTCTCACAGATAAAAATAATGACTTTCACACGTCATGTAAACTTCATTTTAGTCATGTAAACTTAGTTTATAATGGTTTACATGATATATCATGTAAATTTGTGTTGTATGTCATTTAAATTCTTAGAGTGATTTACATGACATATAATGGAAGTTTACATGATATTTTATGACTTTTACATGATATTTCATGTACACGTCTGTGATATTCCACGCTCCAATAATGTGCATCATATGTCACAGAATTTTAAACTCTTTTTTCGATCTGTGTGGGGAATCTTACAAAAAATCTTCGGTTATTTCTCCCAGGAGTTCTGTCGTAAATCTTTCAAGCATTTCTTCGGAGTTTTTTTTTTTTTGCAGGAATTAGGGTAGCGAACCACTTTGGCAGCGGCCGGTTTTTATGGCTCTCTTCGCTATAACTCAATTCCGAACCAATTGACCAATTGACCAATTAAAATTTTGTACACGGCTAGATACTATACGTATCTCAACGCGTTCCAAAAATTGTGTCAATTGGTTCAGAATTGGCTGAGTTATAGCAGAAAAGTGCCCAAAATATTTATATATACAAATATATATTATTTTGAAATATCTTCCATGGTTTGCTTTAATTAGATGCTTCACTAGGCATTTCTTTGAGAATTTTTTCAAGAATTTCATCAGAGTTTTTCTTAGAAATTTCTCTACATTTTTAATGGATTTCTTGATTTTTTTTTTATAGATATCTTCAGTTATTTCTTCATGAATTGTTTTACCAAATTTCTCAGGGAAATCCTATTTATTTTGAGAAATGTTCAATTGTTCTTCAGAAATTTCTCGAACGAATTATTCAAAAAAATATCCAGATTTTCCTTAAGGAAATCTTAATGGGATTTCTTCAGAAATTTCACTTGGTATTCATTAGGAATTATTCTAGGGATTGTTTTATTAAATCTGCCATAGATTCCAACACAAATTCCTCCGAAGTTTTCGACAGGAATTCCTCTACAGGTTGCTCCGGAAATTTCTCCAAAACTTCTTTCAAAAAATCCTGCACGGATTGCTTCCAAAACTGCTGCACGGATACCTTAAGAAAATCCTTGCTTTTAGATAATCTTCCACGGATTGCTTCAGAAACTACTCCAGGGATTCTTTATGAAATTCTTGTATGAATTGCTTCAGAAATGCCTCAGAGGATTTCTTCTGAAATTACTCTAGAGTTCGCTTCTCAAATTTCTCTTGAGATTCCTCCTTAAATTTTGCAATGCATTCCTTTGGAAAACAACATTCCACGAACTTCCTCAGAAATTCGTCAAAGAACTCTTTCAGAAATCCCTCTGGGGATTTTCTTGGAATATCTTCCACGAATGGCTTTTGAAAATCAAAAACTTAGAATCTCTTCAGAAACTTCTCCAAAGTTTTAATCATGAATTCAAAAAAAAAATCGTCGACGATTTTTTTAGAAAACCTTTTATTCATTTCATCCGAAATTGCTTCATGGATTACATTTAAAATTTCAAAAGGGATTCTTTCAATAATTTTCTTAGTAGTTACAAAAACAAATTCTTCGTGGGGTTCTTTAAGAAATTCTTAAAGAGATTTCTTCTTTCTTCCCCTTGGAATTCATTAAAAATGTTTTCCAAGAACTCTTTTATAAAGTCTACTACAGATTTCTTTAGAAATTCCTCCAGAGATTGCTCCAGAATATTTTGAAGAGCTTTTCTAGAAAATCTTACATTAATGGCTTTTTAAACTGTTGCATTAATACATTCAGACAATCCTTGCTTTCGGATTTTCCTTCAGATATTTCTCCGTGTATTCCAGGAGTTCCTTTCCATTTTTTTAGAAGTTTCTCTATGAATTTCTTCACAAATACCTCTGTGAATTTCTTTCGAAATTCCTCTGATCCTATGGATATTGCGCTAAAGTTTAATATATTAACATCTTGAAAACATTTCATGGAATACCTTAGAAATGCTTTTTCGGATTGTTTCAGAAATTTTTCTTGAAATTCTCTCGGAAAATCTTCCACAGATCCTTCAAAAATTCCTCCAGCAATTCCTTCAGAAAAACAGGAATTTTTCAGTAATTTCCTCATTTTTGTCATAAATTCTTCCATAGAATTCCTTAGAAAATCTCTAAGGACTGTTTTTAAAATTCTTTCAAATACTTCTCTGAGCATTCTCTTAGGAAATCTTCATGATTTGTTTCCAAAATTTTTTCATGGACTCCTGAGAAATTCCTTCAGACTAATAAAGCAGAATTCCCAAAACGATACATGTTTTGTATTATGTAGTTGTAAAAGCTTAGGTAGTTGAATCCTTTGGCGGAATGTCGAAAACTTGGAAACACTTTCCTGAAAAAAAAACAAAATCGCATGAAAAAATGGTTGTATCTCTTAACGGAAATTATTTGGGATTCTAATAAACTTAAAGATAGTTTCTACTTTCAGCAATATCAGTGAAGGGGAGATTTCATCAGAATATGGGAGATTTCATCAGAATATGCCTAAATCGGTATGCGGAAAACCTTTGGCAGACATTTCTCATGAAACCTTTCGGAAGACTGTGAATTGAATTCCAAGAGTGAAGACTTTTTTAATTTAAAAAGAAATAAGAGTAAAAAACAATAAACAATAAATATGAAAACCACAGATTTACTCATGTTAGAAATTGAAAAGAACAATGCTTTAAAGTTCTCGATGAGAATATATAGAAGTGTTTTAATTGAATTTTTCTCTCTTTGTAAATTACATCCTGAAGAATTTTGTGCGAGGAACTCAAAGATAAGTTTATGACTTTCAAAAGTGATGATGATCTTATGGAAGTGATCTTATGAAAATTTCCAGCTTATGTGACATTTTCTTTTGGAGGAATCTTTCGGCAATTCCTTTAAGAATTCATAGCAGAAGGAATTTACAAACCTTTTTTTGTGAATTTCTTCTGAAATTTCTATGAATTCTTTAGACGATCACTTTGAGAATTCAGAATCAGAAATGCTTTTTTGAATTTCTTTGGTTTTTTTTTGAGAATGTTCTTCGACAATTTCTTTCAAACTTGTTTTAATTTTTTTTGAATTTCATCAAAATTCGCCAAGAAAATGTCTTTGAGGTATTCTGTGAAGAAAATTTTGGAAATATTTACAGTACGATTTCGACAGTTCTTTCCGAAAAAGCTTTAAAAATTCCCCCGCCAATTGCTTTGAATACCTTTTCGAAAATTACTTTCAGGAGTCCTTCGGCAATCCCTTTGAAAGTTTATTTGGCAATGTCACTGGAAAACTGCATGTTAATTCTCTTGGAAATAACTCGAGCAATTCTTTTGAGAATCCGTTCAGAAATTTCTCCAGCATATTCTTTGTGGGGTCATGCAGACATTTTTTTTTTGTGAATTCCTATGGAAATTTGTTTGGGATTTCTCGAAAAAATACATTGAAATCTTTTTTGGAAATTACTTAAGGGATTTCTTTGGATTTTTTTGTGTCTCTATTATAAAGATTTTCAGCCTGGGCTGATTCTTCTCTTTTGTTTGGAAATTGTCATAGGACTTCCGGTAACATTTTTTTTAATGTCTTCGGCAACTTCTGCGGAAAATCTTTTGACAATCCCAATGGTAATTTCTCAGGCAGTTTCTCGGAAATTTTTTCGAAATTTTCCTACAAGAATGCCATTGGAAATTGATTCGGCAATTTCATTTTCTAATTCTTGCTGAATTTGCTTTGATATCTCCATAATCAATTGGAAATTTCTGATTTCCAATGGCAATCGTCTGAAATTTTTTCTAGTGAATGCTTTATATAAAAAATGCCGAGGAATTTCCAAAAAAAAATGCCGAAAAAGTTGTGGAAGCAATTTCTTATATAGTGTGAAGTTTTCGAATAGATGGCGAAACATATTTCTATTAAAATTGCCGTAACTACCGAATGATTTCAAAAACATTTGTTGCATGAATTTATAAAAAACTAGCTGTCCCCGGCAAACTTTGTCTTGCCTACTGCGTTTTTTGACGTTTCAAGTCCCTAGCCAAGCGCCCAAGTCCCCGTTCAAAATGTACGAAACCCCGATTTTCAAAAACTCCTAATTTTCCAATGTTTTTGGCCTCATAAACCTTTCTTGGGTGAAAACTAACAGAACAAAACTTAGACGACCCAAATCTGACCAGCCGTTCGCAAGTTATGCGCGGTCCCACGTATGCCACTACATTTATATATATATATAGATTTGTGGAAGGAATTTCCAAAATACAAGCTATGAATTGCTCTAATAAATATTGGAAAATTCATACAGCTAGTCCAAACCTTTTTTTAAGAAACTGCTGAAAGAGTCCACGAAGGAGTTGTCGAAGCATTTTTCATAGGAATAAATATAAACACAATAAAATATTATCATAATAATAATAGAAGAAATCTCAATAACAGTACCGCAGAAACTATTGAAGGAATTACAAGATAACTTGCCAATGGAATTTCCACAAGAATTTTCAATAGACAAACCGGGAGAATATTTAAAAACATTGCCGTTGTAATTTTCAAAGAAATTGAATAGTTTCCGAAAAATGTTCAAAATTAACTGGCGAAAAAATTTTGAATGCAATTATAAAAAAACACCGGAATCCCTGGGCTTGGATTATATCTTCCAGGAAGCTTTGATTTCAGGCATGTGGTCGATGGCCTTTGCAGTAATGATTGGAATAGCTGAATGTATAATCAATGGCAAACAATTCTGTAAGAATCAGATCTTCAAGTCATCTGATATAGTTATACAGATCATGACGCTGCATAGTATATCGAACATTTGTCGAAGTCATTTATGTGCCGGGAAAATATAATTCCAAGTTGGAGAGAATATTACAAACTGAGGGAGGGTAATAGGCCCAGTCAGACCCCTGAATGGGCAATGTGGGTTAGTTTATGGGAATGCCATTGAAAGTTTGTAATATTCTCCGAGGCTTTCGAAATCCAACAGGGCGCGTCCCCGGGTTGCGGATAGGGGGAAAAGGGAGATTTTTCACATTTGTACTGTAATCAGCCAATGTGGTATTATCTCCTATGGTGTTGTAGTGCGAATGAATGATCTCATTCTATGGGAATTCTAACCTTGTAATGTATTGTTTATCAACTTCAATTTTCTAAGCTTGATAAGGTTTTGAAGACAAACATGAGATGAGAGAATTGCCTAATAGGAAAGTCACATCAGCAAAGCTTTTACATATGCAAATGCTATCCATGGGGTCATGTCTAGCATTTAATATGTATGGCAATGACTGATTCTTACCTAGCAGGGGTACTACAAGACCACGCGGACAATTCGATTAAAGGCTTAATTGGGGATAATATATTTTCCAGAACTGAAGGGACATTTTTCCGGGGTGACTGGCGAGTCGGAGAGGGTAGAAGTTTCCATTTGTTATAATTGGCAAAATAAACAATCGGGCACTTTTTCTTTCTATGACTTGCTTGGTATTTTGTGAATTATTGTTTTTTGGTTTTGGAAGGTATGCGATTCACTATTGAGCCTTAAAATTATTTTGCATCTGAATAGCATTGATATCGTCAAGTCTACACCAACACCCTAATCCTACACCAAAATACCCTTTTCCTATCCCATGGCGTTTATGTGGTCAGCAAAGACTATTCAGCCATTACCCCTCCTTATCATCGGCTTTGGACTGACTTGCGCTCTCATTGCCCCACCAAATGCTGCAAAATGAAAATTATAAAAAAACACCGGAATTGCCGGAAGAATTTTTCAAACAATGTCAAAATTCCGAAAAGAAACGTTGAAACAGTTTTCAAGGGAAAATCTGAACCAATTCATAAATTAATGAAGCAATTGCAATAAACGCTTATCACCATCACATTGCAAGGGCATAATTTGTATTGGCATAAGATTGCTTTCACGCATTGGTAAATTACCATAATTATTATTATTATTATCATTTTTAGCCCTAGGCTAGTTCATCTCGAGACCTACGCTTTACTTCCCTTCCGAAGGAAGAACTCACATTTTGGGAGTTTGTCGGGAGTACGATTCGTTCCCAGGTTCTCGGCGTGATAATCAAGTGTTATAACCATCACACCTGGTCCGCTCCACTATTACAATAATTAATTTCAATTTTCGTTTTGAGAATGTTTTCTCAAACACTCAAACGATGTTTTTAAGTTCCGTTCTCAAAACTACAGTTTTGATCAAATCCATATTGTAAACATTCAAGATTTTCCTTTTGTATTTCAGATTTTTTTCCAGAAACTTTTCAGAAATTATAGTTTGAATTTTTCCATTTTATCATTCTTCTTCCTTCATGTATTACTCCATTTAAACAGGGATTTTCTGGGGCATTTATTTTAAAATTCCCAAGTAATTCTTCTGGAAGTTCTTCCAAGAGTTTCTCGAAAAGTTCCTTCACCCATTGCTTTGGAATTATTTAGACCTTCCTTCAGGGATTTTCTCAGATTTTTGTTTCCAAAGATACTTTCAACAATTGCTGCAAAAATTACTCCAGAGTCCATCCATTGACATTTCTTAAGGATTTTTGTGTGTTTCATGGCCGTGCGGTTAGCGGCCACAGTCGTGTGGGCGTTTCATAAGCTGGGTCATAAGTGGGTTCGATTCCCACTCCAGTCGAAGCCAATTTTTAGTCAAACGTAAAATTATTCACTGGGCCACAGGGTGTTACAGGTGTTGTCCGTTGTCTGGTGTTAGTAATATTAAGTCTGTAAAGTCTATGGCTGAAGGTGGTGTTAATCATCTTTTTTTTATTTTTTTAAAGAAAATGTTCAATAAATACTTGCAAAGGGTTCTCCAGTTCTTCCAGGTTATATTTCGAAATTTTCTTTTTTTTTTTTTTGTTATTTGTTCAGTGATCCTCTAAACAATTCCTCCTGAAAACCTGTTCGAAAACTGTAGGGGATTTTTTCTGGGTATTACTTTAGAGATATCTCCAGCAGTTCTTCCAAGAATTCCTTCAAAAAGTCCTCGAGGTATCTCAGGAACTTTTTGGAGGGAATTCTTCAGAAATTCTACTAGTGCATTTTTTCTGAAATTTCTGCAGACATTTTGAAGATATTTAAAAGAAATTCCACTATGGATTTTCGAGGAATCTCTCCAGAAATTTCTCAACCATTTTTAGAATTACTTGTAGAATTGCTCCAGAAGTGTTTTAAGAGTTTTTCAACGATGTCAGAAGGAATTTTAAGGCGTTTCTTCAGGTCTTTCCTAGACATTATGCAAGGCATTTATGCTGGAATTCATCAAGAGATAACTTTAGAAATTGCTACAGGAATTTTTGAACACAAATTCCTCCAATAATTTCTTCTCGGATATCCCAAAGGTATCTCCAGGAGTTTTTAAGAAATTTCTTCAAAAAATTAAAAGTCCTTCAAGGATTCCTTAAAGGATTCTTCAGTAATGTTTGTCTAATTTCTGAAAAATCTTCTGAACAATCTCAGGAGGAATATGTGAACAAACTCTGCACGGAACTCTAAAGACATCCCAACAGATAGGGTGACAAAGGGCAGGTTTGTTCTCTTCATCACGGAAGGTTTTTATCGGCCAAATTACCTGAAACTTGGTCATATAATTCATCTTGATTGAGAAAGATTTGAGGCCAATTTTAAGTTCAATAGGTTACAAAAAAACCCCGAAGAGAATAAATGGCCGGAAATACGTAAATTCCCCTATTTGTGAGGGAACTGCAATACAAATTTCTAAAAAAATCCTTGTGGAGGTTTCTGCCCAAATAATTGAATGATTTTTTTCAAAAAATGTCTTGGAAAAGCCCTTTAAAGAATTTCTGGATTGAATTGGATTTGTAAAGACATTTTTTGAAGAATTTCTGGAAAAATCCACGGAAGAACTTTTGAACAAATCCCTTGTTGAAATTCCCAAAATATTGAAAAAACCTCTGGAAATAAAAAAAATATCTTTTTAATGGAAGCACAGAAGGAATCTCAGCAGAAATTAATGAAGGAATTTCTGGAAAAATCATCAGTTGAATCCACTGAATCTCTGGAAGGGCATCAGATGAAATCCCAGAGAAATTCTTGAAGAAATCGTTGGAGGAATTTCTTAATAACTTCCTAAAGAAAAACCTGGACAAACTAGAAAAAAATATGAGATTCACAGGAAAAATCCTAGAGAAATCCTAAAATAATATTTTTGAACGATTTTCTGAAAGTGTTCCTGAATAAATCTGTAGATGAATTTCTGATAAAAAATCTTATGGAAAGACTTCAAGAAACGCATAGATGAACGTGTACAAAGATCGCTAGAAAATGTTTGTGTTTCTAAATTTTACGAAAAGAAGAGACCATTAGACTATTTTTCATGGATCCAAATGACTGCTTTATGGTTTTCTGGTATGCTACTATGAAATTTTGAAAAGTTACCAGGCATTTGACAGTGTTTATTGGATCATTCATTGCTTCATACATGCAAAAGAACATTTTACTCTCGCCAAATCCCGTTTTATTTTATACGACACCTACACCCAAATCAATGGCACAATTATATCACTGGCAAGAGCCACTTATTTCGTCATTGCTCTCAAGAACCTTGCTCCAGGGGTGGGTGTATTTAAATCGCATACTCCCAACACAGAACCGGTGTCCTTATTAGGATGGTGTGGTGAAGCAACGCGGCCAATACTCAAAACCGGGGCTGATGTCCCCATTAGATCGCCAATTCCATTAAATCCTCAATTGTCCAAGACCATCGACCTACCGGAAGAGAACCGAGTCTCGGACCCTGTCAGACAGAGGAGGATGGCGGTCACCAGCCATCAACAATTGAAGCAACGCGACGGCGTGTAAAATATTGCCGGCGTGTAAAATAAATGCCTTTTTGGGACCTCACCATTACCATTCAGCTTCGCACCATTTTGGCGGTGGCAGATTGCCATTATCCTCATCGGCGCCCATCGCCTTAAAAAAGGTTCACACCATCATTTCAAAGTGGCCTCTGGCTGGTCGAAAATGACGCCTTTTGTTGCGGGACAAATTTTTCCAGAGCAAGACCTTGATGATTCGAACAACGAGAGAGCTGGATTGCTTGCTGAGGTTGGGGGACGCTGATGGCGCCGCCACCGTTTGTCGTTGTTTCAGGCAGATTCCCACCGACTGTATGCATGCAGCTCGATTGCGTCATGATCTTGTTGTGGGGAATTTGCGACGGCAGTCAGTGGCTAGTTAAGATAGCTGCTGTACGCCCTCACTTCGCCGTGGTGGAGTAAGATGGCTTAGTTGGCTTAAAAGACTCTTCCAGTCTAGGTCTAGGCAATTGTTTTGACTGTCGCCGGAGGCGAGGGCGGAATGCAGAAATTATGCGAGACAAATGAGGTTGTCAGCTTTTGTCTCTGCTAGAGACGGGTTTTGTAATGTGAGAATTAAGTGGTTAGAGTTGTAATGGTTGGTAAATGTGATGAACTTTATTTTGAACCATGAACGATACTGCTCGGTTCAACAATATTTTTTGCCAAGCTTAAAACGTCCACCCAAAAACTCCTGAAATTTCGGAAAATTCACATTATTGCAGAGATTTTTTGATTGATACAACAATCCGCAATTTGAAATGAAACCTTGTTTTCAGACCTCCGAATAAACTTCCCCAAATCAAAGAAATCACAGTAACAGATCAACATCAATTTGCTTTGCCACAATTTCGCAAAACAAAATCATCTCATAAACGTCAATAATGGCGCATTCCAACTCACAAACCACACAGCGCAGAAAAAAAAACAAGGAACCCAATCGCGTTACGTAACACGGTCAAATGGATTACCAACCGGAAAACGGTACCAACAGTCATCGACGACGACGACGACGACGAGGATCGGACCCCCGCAAAAGCCAAGTCAAGTCAAGCGCACACAGACTCAATTATGAACAATTCCAAATCGACTACCCCTTGGAAGACCACCGCACAACGTGGTCGCTCGTACAATTGCCATATGCAGCAGCCAGGTAGGCGCACTACCGCGCACTAGCTGGTCAGAAGCGGGAAGTGGACGACCACCGAGCCAACCCGAGCGACCGACTATTTGGCATTTGAAAAATTTATGCCATTTATGCCATAATTCAGCCATCGCAAAAAGTGTAAATGTTGCTGGTGCTGCTGCCTGTATACAAAACGGTTGCTGCTCAGTCTTGATCGACTTAGGACTTAAGAAGCTAAATGTGATTCGATTGCGACCGACCCAGTAGTAGTGGTTGCTGGTTGGTCAGCCTGCACATAGCCGAGCGCAGTTGTACTTGGAACGGGTTTTTCGGGGTTGAAAAAACGTTGTTGGCTGCGGGAAAACTGGACCCAGTTGGAAGCGGTTGCTGAAGAGTTGTTAGCTTTAAGGTAGTGGAAAATGCCGTTCAGGAAATGTGGGTGAAACGTGTGGCGGTCACCGGTACCGAACGATGTTGATGACGGAGAGTTTTGGGCGTAGTTTGACCATCAATAGGTAGTGATCTGAGTCGATGTTGGCGCCATGATAGGTCCTGACGTAGATAATGTCAGAGAAGCGTCGTCCGCCAATCAGAACGTGGTCGATTCCGTCTGCTATGGTGATCTCCAGGTGTAACGATAAGGGAGGCTGTTTTGGAAAAGAAGCTACACTCCCGTGCAAAAGTTTGGGGTCACCCCCTCAAAAACATGGAAATGTTTTTCGGTCATATCTCAGTAATCTTTCATTTAATCCACTCGTTCTTAGACTCTATCGAAAGATAAAGAGTTAGATTTGATTCGTGGGTACTTTTCACAAATTTCATATGAAATTTTTAGTATAAAAAGTTAACCTTAACTTACATGTTTTTCCTAAATCTGTACGAAAAATTGTTTTCCGTGTATTTCAAAATTGGGTCGACCAAATTTTAAAATTAAAGTTGCATTAGAACCATATTTGTATCCTCTTTGAGAGCCATTCATTAGATTTTAGCGGAAAAATTCATAACATAATTTAAATGATCGAGTTAGGTTTACAAGTCACCGTGCAAAAGTTTGGGGTCACCTTCGAAATGAAGTCTGAGTCGGATTTTATTCAAATCGCCATTTTTTTTTGGTGCAACTCCAATTCCCTCTATGATAGTTGAATGGCAAGACACAGAAATGGTTATGAAATGTTTATAAACTAAGTTCTAGACTAAGTTAAGGAGAAAATGGGGTATAAAATCCATACTAAATAAGCTAAGTTCGTTGTATAAAGTGCGAAAAAGGATAGAAATGAGATAAAAATGACTAATTCGTGAACTCTACCCTATATAACTGTAAGTATTAAAACCACAAATATACCATTACCCCAAAATCCATTACAACGAATGTCATTTCTCCGAATGTACTATTACATTCGAGATTTTGATGCAAAGCAAAAGGATATTTTTTGATAAAAATGCCTTTTAAAATAAAATATGTAACATTCCTGAAACTTATGGATTTTGGGGTAATGGTGTATTTGTGGTTTTAATACTTACAGTTATATAGGGTAGAGTTCACGAATTAGTCATTTTTATCTCACTTCTATCCTCTTTCGCACTTTATACAACGAACTTAGCTTATTTAGTATGGATTTTACACCCCATTTTCTCCTTAACTTAGTCTAGAACTTAGTTTATGAACATTTCATAACCATTTCTGTGTCTTGCCATTCAAATAACAAAGAAGGAATTGGAGTTGCACCAAAAACAATGACGATTTGAATAAAAATCCGACTCAGACTTCATTTGAAAGGTGACCCCGAACTTTTGCACGGTGACTTGTAAACCTCACTCGATCATTTAAATTATGTTATGAATTTTTCCGCTAAAATCTAATGAATGGCTCTCAAAGAGGATAGAAATAGGGTTCTAATGCAACTTCAATTTTAAAATTTGATCGACCCAATTTTGAATTACACGGAAAACAATTTTTCGTACAGATTTAGGAAAAACATGTAAGTTAAGGTTAACTTTTTATACTAAAAATTTCATATGAAATTTGTGAAAAGTACCTACGAATCAAATCTAACTCTTTATCTTTCGATAGAGTCTAAGAACGAGTGGATTAAATGAAAGATTACTGAGATATGACCGAAAAACATTTCCATGTTTTTGAGGGGGTGACCCCAAACTTTTGCACGGGAGTGTACGTATGTTCATGTTTTTGAAGGCAGCGAAATTAATGAGTCGTTCATCAGTTGGTGGGCGCTGAACTTTGCAATTGTCGGTCTGAATTCCTCCTCCTGGCCTACCTGAGCCTTTGAATCTCCTACGATGATCTTGATGTCGTGGCTTGGGCAGCGATCGTACTCGCGTTCGAGCTGCGCGTGAAATGCGTCTTTGTCATCATCAGTGCTTCCGAAGTGAAGGCTGCACGCGTTTATTATGCTGAAGTTGGAGTTTCGGTTGATCCTCAACCTGCACATTCTTTCGTCGATCGGCCACCAACCGATCACGCGCCTTAACATGTCACCCATCACGCGTGTGTTGCCGCAGCTCCGGTAGATGGTATGATTACCTACCTCTAAACGTTCGCACCATGGATCCTGTCCAACACACTTCCTGCAGCGCTACGATGCCGAACCCGCGGTCCTTCAGTAGATCGTCGAGTATGCGGGTGCTCCCAATGAAGTTGAGAGATCGGCAGTTCCACGTACCGAGTTTCCAATCGCAAGTCCTTTTTGTTCGCTGGGGCCGTTGCCGTTGGTCTCGGTTCGTATTGTTCTGTTGGTGATTTTCCGTTAGGATGTTTTTTTTTTCGGCTGGCTCCTGGTCCTTTCCTGGCACTCGGACGTTGATCAGCCGCCACTAACATGGGAATCAGACGCTGTTGTGAACCGCTCCTCCTGGAGAACAGACGCTAAGGTTTCCCTCTTAGCCTACGACCAAAGTTCCTACCGGGGTTGGTCATCCGATCTTCCCTAAGGTTGCTCGCAGCCCAGCCGGCGATGCCACGCGGATGTAGGGATAGGAGTTGCTAGGTTGAGGTTAGTGATCTCAATGGGATCTGTATTGCGCTAATTACCCACCCTTTACCGTGCCATTCTTGAAGATGCTCATTCTGGAAAAGAAACGTAAATTACTAGCTTGGTTCCTGAGCTAAATACATCTCAAGATTACAAAACAGTTTTGAGGAGGGTTAGTGAGTGGCTAGAAAATCTTAAGGTATAGTCATGCGAAGTTTCTATGCGTTTCAATGCGTTTCATGACGTTTTTCAGGGGCTTCAAGAGGTTTCACAGAAATTCGCAGGGCTTTCAGGAAAACTTCAGAGGGGATCCACAGGGACTCCAAAGCGTTTCAGTGCGATGTCAGGGGGTTGTCAGAGACTTTCAGGAAGCTTCATGGGGTTGTGGAGAAGATTCTGAGAAGTTCTAGGGGACTTTGGAGGCGTTTCAGGATGTTTCGGGTGTTTTATGAGAGCTCACAGACCTTCTGGTGAGCTGCTTGTGGATCCAGGGGTACACAGCTAATCGCGTTCGGTAATTTTTACCGAAATCTCAACCGCTGAGCGTTCGATGATGAAATTCTGTAAAAATACCAAATTTCGATGAAATGTTATGGTTTAACTGTCAAACTCTAACGAATTTCGGTAAAAGTTGCTACCTTTACCGATTTTTTCCTGTGAAACAAACTTAACGGTTGAGATTTTGGTAAAACATTACCGAAGTCGGTGATTTTTTCTAACTGTGTATCAATGCATTTTAAGAAGTTGCCGGTGTTGTGTGAGCTTCACAGGCTTTCAGGTCTGGTGCATTCATGCTAATTCTTCCCACATGTTTCCGACGCTTTTTAAAGCATTTCAGGGGACTCCAGAGGTATTTCCAGGTATTTTAGAGAACTTAAAAGTTTTCAAGCCAGAAGGAATTTCAGCTTCAATAGCGTTTTAGAGGGTTGTTTTCGAAAAGGATTCAATACGTTTCAGGGTGCTTGCGTAGGTATCAGAGGTTCGGAGGTTTCAGGAAAGCTTTAGGAACAATCCTCAGTAGTTTCAGAGCTATTTGAAGGCGTTTCAGTACATTCAGGGGGCTTCACAGGTTTTCAGGTGAATTTCAGGTGATTCAGAGGCGATTTAAGAAATTTCAGGGGTGTTCCAGGAAGTTAATCCCAGCCAACAAATTTATTCACATAACTCTGCTACAACTCTGCTAAGTAAACTCTTATCCATCCAAAACACATTGTATAAGATGCACCAAATATGCTCTATTCGCACAAATTTGGAGGCCATATACGTACATTTTGAGAAAACCACTTTGAGTTATACAACTTCATGCGAATTCATTTGGCATGTAATATAACTTCTTTGTATAACTTTGCTTGGCAATATATACGATTTCATTTTCACATGTTCAAATATAAAAAAAGGAAGTTTCCAAGCTTAGATTTTCCGACCTGCCGCTAATCAATCAGATATCCTACCACTGTGTCAATCACTAACTGTTGTAGGATGTGGAATTTAAGCAAATATAAATAATTAGATGACCGGTCTGATTGGCCACAAGGGCCAGTATCGGGTGATAAAACTGTGCACTAAAACCCATCCAACAATGCTGTTGGCATTACTCAGTCGCAAGTCAGCTATGTGAATACTTATTTGTTCAAAAAGGATTCTTTAACATACTCAGATTTGCTCTATCCATACACCTTTTGGAGTTCATATGTATGTATGTACTGACAATATCATTTTGATACAATTCTAGACATATTCATTCGGCCTTTTATATAATTTCATATATAACTTAGTTTGATGCTTTATATGATCTCTTTTTCACAAACAATAAAATATCAACAAGTCGTGTCAGCCTATTGATTGAGAGTATGAATGTTGACAAAGTTGGTGGTGAAAATGCATGGAAAGTTAAATCAGATTTTGGTGGTCTCGTAAAAATGTTTAATTATGCTGATACCAGGCTGTCCAGCAGATTCAGAATGTATAAAACGTTCGGGGATCGGGATAAACATATACCTAGAACAGCGCAGCTGCTGATCCGCGATACGGCTGGGCTGGGACTTGTACAGAGCTGTCCTTGGAGCTGCTAGTAGGAAATGCCTAGCGAAATATTTTCAGTAATACTTAATTTGTATCATTCAGTGCCGCTCCCACCAGGTTTCGGCCCCGTATAACTTCATTTTTACAAATATGACCTCATATGTAATCTCGCATTTAAGATTACAATGGAGTCGCAACAAGTGCATTTGAAGTTGTTGAAGAATGCCAACTTGAAGTTGTATAATTGTCAACGCGTAGTTACAATTACTAATACTGCCAAATGAAATCGGAACAAATTGTGGACTTCATATACGATTTCACACAATCTGTTAATGCACCTAATATAATTCTAACTTAATTTGTTCATCAATATAACTTTAGACTTACATGGTAATATGACTGCTGGTTTGCTGGGAATGAATGTTTCAGACTGATTATACTTGCTGATTCGGTAGCATATAAATATCATTCCTAATGCACCACATTGGCAGAAGCTCGCTATCGTAGCGCACGGTTTGGGCCAAAAATAACCCTAATGCACGAGGATGGTTAAGGGAATTCTTGGGCACCATTAAAGAGTCTTTGTACACTAAACCTCGTTTTATGCAGGTTATTTTTATGCACTTTTATTTATGGCCAGCATGAAATGAGAGAGAGCTATTCAGAACCAATATTGTGCATAAGAAAAAGGTCTCAAGGTCTGAAAAGATCTCAGGGGTGTTTTAAGAGGATCCCAGTGTGTGTCACAGTGTACTGGTACCCCTGAAACCCTCTGAAACTCACTTGAAACGCCCTTGACATCATCTTGTAGTACCTGAAACTACAATGATAGACATTCGTTTAGCCAAGGCTAAAAAATTTTCAAGAAAGCGTCAGGAAACTCATACAAAAGATTTTATGATAAAACTTTTATATCTAGTACTATTTTATAAAAATGTGATACATCACACTTACATATACACTGAAACAAAAACGAGGGTAAAAACCCTTCAAATGTCATTTTTTGTCTAGACATTCGTTTAGCCGAATTGTACAATTTTTAGAATTCCATAATAAAAAACTATCAAATTTCGAAAAATATCCATTATAGATCGACTTGTAAATCATGAATTAGGTCGTTTTTGGAAGTGTTGCCATATTAATTTTGCATGCATCTCATATAAATATGTCATAATAATGTAAATGTTTCCAAAATGAGATTTGATGTAGTTATTTTTATCGGAAGTGTTTCAAAAGAGTCTAATGAAAGTTTCATGACCAAAGCAGGTCGAAAATTAACGAAAAACAATGTTTTCAGCAGAAAAAAAAATAAGGCAAACCATCAAAAAATCACTTATTTAAGTATTGTTTTGATGAAATATGATGGTTTCACTTGCATAAATCACAGCGTTTACTACTATTACGTCTTCTAATAGCTCCCAATATCTTTTATACTGTATTCTGGCTGAAATAACATACATTGGACGACTCATATTTCGAGAAATGGCACCGAAAGTATTCAAATTTCAAGCATGAACTACTTGTTTCATAATTTAGTCATTCTTTTCAAATAAATCATGTTCAAAATGAATGTGGTTCACTACTTAGACTTATTTATAATATATTTCTTCAGATTTAATGAAATAAGCCAATTGTTTGACCATATCTTGCATTTTTGTATGAGCATCTGCTTTTGAATAAACAGGGTACAAAAAATCTGACACTTATTCCAGTTCTTTCACTTTGCAGTCTTCTAACTCATTTAGTAATGCTAGTATCAAACAGGTATACTCCAAAGAGGAATAGGGCACGTATTTATTTCAATGCAGAACTGTTTATTTTAGCTTTTATCAATCCCATTTTAAAGTTTAACCAACCAAAAACCAATATACTTAATTTTTTCGTGGCATTTTATGCAATAATTTGAACATTTCTAACAATAATTCTGTGCCATATTTTCGAAACTGCTAATATAGCTTACGTTTGAGTGTTTACAGAAATCATTTTTCGTAAATAAATTTGTTTATCGTCGCTTCTCCTTATCAGGACATTTTTTTTATAACATTTCTCTGAATTTCACAAATAAATAAACTTTTAAGGTCAATTATCTTGCTAACATGTCATAAACTAAATGCCTTGGAGTATATGCACGAAATATACTCACGAAATTGCAAAAAAATCTATTGAAACCCAATTTTTCATTTACCTCGGCTAAACGAATGTCTAGGCCAAAAATGGCATTTGAAGGGTTTTTACCCTTGGTTTTGTTTCAGTGAATATGTTAGTTTAATGTATCACATTTTTATAAAACAGTACTAGATATACTATCACTACGATAAAAAAGTTTTATCATAAATTCTTTTGCATAAGTTCCCTGACACTTTTTTTGGTCTCTCTTTGAATTTCCTTGAGATTCTTTGAAGCGTCCCTGAGGCCTCTGAAGCTCCCCCTGAGATCCCACTGAGACCCTTGCAATGCCACTCAGACCTCTTGGTATCTCTTGAAACCCCCTGGGACTCCTGAGATCCTCTGGAACTTCCCTAGGTTCCCTTGAGAAACGTCCCTGAGGCCCTCCCGAAGCCTCCTGAAACACGCCTGAGAATCCCTGGGACTCGCTGGATCCTCCTTGAAACTGAGACCCATGAAGCGCCCCTGAGACCCCCGGAACTCCCTTAACCCACCTGAGATGACCCTGAGACTCCCTTAAACGTCCCAAGTTCTCATGTGCCCCTCTGAAACCTCCTGGGTCCCTCTTGTTCGCCCTAGAGAGCTCCTAGTACCCCCTGAAACCGCCATAAACGCTTCTAAGACCACTTGATGTTCCCATCAGTCCCCTTAGAACCCCTGAGACCTGCAGAAACGCTCCTAAACCCCCGTCAGACCCCCTTGGAGGCCTTTGAAACGCCCTGAGATCCCCTAAACGCCACTGAGACATCTTAGTACCTTTTTAAACCCCATGTGACCCTCTTGAAACGCCCATGAGATCTCTTGGCACCCCCGAAAACTCCTAAATGCCTCTGAGATCTCTTGAAGTGTCCTTTGGGACTGCCTGGAACGCCCTTTAAATCTCCGGGTATCCCATTTCACCTGAAAACCCTAGGGACCCCTCTGAAGTGCCCCTGTAAACTCCCTTTGCATTCCCCTATAAACGACTCCTGGCTACCGATGCCCGTCATTACTTCATAATCCAACTGAAGCGCCAACAAAACCCGTCAAAACGACCTCCTGGGTCTACTGAATTCTCCTGAAACAATCCCCTGAAACGCTGCGAAAGCCCCTTGGAGCTCTCTTCTTTTGGGCTCTCTGGGAACTTCCTGAAAACTCCCTCATCGCCATCTCAAATGCCCAGGAGTAAGACCTGCTCTCACGAATTAAGTTTCCTCATTTGAACCCTGACTTAATTTATGCACAATTTTCTCTCCTTTTAACCTTTCTCATTTATGGACCCCAGCCAGGTGCATAAAAATAGGTTCCAGTGTACTCACCTCTTAATAAAACGTAGCTCCCTGAGCCTGTGTAAGTATGAACCTTAGTCTTCATGACTCTTGAAGAAGACTTTTCGAATTTCATAAACTCAATAAAATAAGACCTGATTTAATCCTCAATAAAATAATCCTGATTTAATTCGGTATTATCATGAATTTGATGTAAACTAAATAAATGAATTAATCCACCTATGGTGAACAGAACCCTTCTTACACTTATTGAAATTATTGTTGTATTATTTGTATTTAACATATTTATTTCGTGCTATTGACCGAAAGTTCTAGAAAATATTATGGATTTGGCATCTAGAGGATTGGTTTCCAAAATATCATCATGGACCATGGGCTAAACTACCAGAAATGCCAGACACCTCCTAGAATCTTGTATGGAATGTTTAAAAAATAGCTTACATATTCTGGAATATTGTATCTTTTGTTAACTGCCATAAGATCTTGAATCGATTAATAAATGGATAAGAAAATCACCGAGAAACACTTTGTCTAATATCTCTTAGTCAGTCGATTAAATTAGCTCCGAAGTACTTGGTATTCATGGTTATGGTGTAGAAAGGACAAAAATGATATATCTACTAAGTTAATCAGTTTTGGCATTAGCTAGTTATTTTGGCTGTCCGGTTCTTGCATTTTTTCCCACAATATATAAATTCAAATCTTTCATTTAACATATTGTTAGTTTTCATAGAATTCCTGTTTATTTGTAATTTGTTATTTATAATTTTGTTGAAAACAATAACCTGCTATAGTATACACTATATATGAGATCAGCATTATTTATTGAAAAATTATTTCCCATATAATGGTCAAAATCTCATGCAAGATAACAAGTGAATATAATAATAAAATAAAAAAAGAATTTATTGAAATACTCTTCGTAAGATATCTCAGTAATCAAATGTCGAATCGAAAAAAAAAATTCAGGGCCTTTTACAAGGATATTGCAGCTTTCATTTGGTGCTAAAAGAACCCAAATCGGTTGACAGATGGCTGAGATATTTATTATGGTACCCTTGGTCAAAAATCTCTCAAAAAGTTAACATGTATTACTCCCAAGTACTCTTTGAAACATATCTCGGTAACCAAATGTCCAATCCTAATGAAACTGTATAGGATTCTACTAGAATGTTGTAGCTTTCATTTGGTGCCAGGAGAACCGAAATCGGTTGACAGACGGCTGAGATATTTATTATGATACACTTGGTCAAAAATCTCAAAAAGTTTAGTTGTATAAATCCTAAGTACTCTTCGAAAGATATCTCTGTAACCAAATGTCCAATCGAAATAAAATTTCTGAGCGATCTACTAGGAATGAAAGCTACTGCATTTCATTTGGTGCCAAGAGAACCCAAATCGGTTGACAAACAGCAGGGATATTTATTATGATACACTTGGTCAAAAATCTTAAAAAGTTTAGATGTATGACTCATAAGTACTCTTCGAGAGATATGTCGGTCACCAAACGTCCAATCGGAAAAAAATCAATAGCGTTTTACTAGGATGTAGTAGCTTTCATTTGCTTCCAAGATAACTCAAATCGGTTGACAGACGGCTGAGAAACGTGCGTGACTTTTTTTTGTAACGTACACACACACACACACACACACACACACACACACACACACACACACACACACACACACACACACACATACACACACACACACACACACACACACACACACACACACACACACACACACACACACACACACACACACACACACACACACACACACACACACACATTTGCTCAGTTCATCGAGCAGAGTTCATTGGTATATGAGACTCGACCCTCCGGGCCTCGGATCGAAAGTCGGTTTTTCGAGCGATATTTATACCCTTCTTTGGGTGTAAAAAGGGTAATAAATTCAATGGTACTCATTGAAAATAGCTGAGATTGAAGATCGAAATGTTTGAGCTTATAGTTTATAACAGCTTATTCAGCCAAAAATGTTGAAATGAAGATTAGGAGTGGTTTATTCAGCCATTGTACTGCAATAATATATGTTGGGGTGTACATCGAAATTAGGAATACGGCGTCGCCAATGAGCTTAAATGGAATGCTTAACTTCTGATCCCCTCAGTTGGGAAAATGACTCACAACTGCGCGATTGCAGAACTCCACGTGCCGGGAATTGAGAGCAATCTCTCTGGGGACCAACAACCACCCCCGCATCTGGCGTCTAGTAAATCTCAAATCGCACCAATTCGCAATTCCATTGTGCAGCCTCGACTTAATCCAACTTCAAGTCCACTGGTGTAGACAAGACACTTCTGGCACTGACTAGTTGGTTGGCTAGCCACGATGAAATATGAAAACGTATTAATCGCTCGTTTTAAATTCATTTCGCGCTCGCGTACCAAACCAACCCGGGCAATTCCAACTGCCACAGATTTCGCAAATTGCTCGCCATTTTCTAAAATAAACCGTCAACCGACGACGGTGATGCAGTGGACTGAGGACGGACAGTGGAGTCGCGGGTGGTGGCGGCGACGATGGACCAACATTACAGCAGCAGCACCAGAAGAAGTAGTCCACGACTGGACTGGCTGGCTGACTGACTGACTGCTGCCGGGCCCAGGTCTGTCGGATGGCTGGTTTGTTGTTGTTACTGTTGTAAATATGAAATATGAATTTCTCAGTGGTATTTGGCTCAAGCGACAAAATGCTGGCTGGCTAGCGCGGCACTGGCGCTGAGGCTCTTCGGAATGGTAAATGGTTATATAACTTCTGTGTAATGGCCGAGCATGCGGCATTAGGACCACGAGCGAGTGCGAGCGGAGGGCAATGCGGAAAACCGAGCGTGCGAGGATTGATGAATGGATGATGAGGGAGATGTCATCATCTTCGGTGTCGCCGATGTCGTCGACGTTGTTTCAGCAAGTTTAAGGACGGACACCGAATGCGCTGGTGTTGCCCACGCGTCGAAATTGGTGTCGGTTCCCCGTCCCGGTGCGCTTAGAGTGGCAATTCCGAGTGGTTAGAGATGGAGAGGTCGTTTATGACTAATTTGATGAGCTGCGACAGCAGCGTCAAGATGTTTGGAAGATGTTGCTTTTGAGTTGAACTTCCGGGGTTGCTGTGCGGAGTATGATTTTATCGCCGTTGAATTCCGTAAATTTGATCCTCATTAGTCATCCCAGAGCAGAATACGAGACGTAATTGTTTACAAATTTATCCCATTAGATCATTGTAAGGTTCAACTCAACGCGGAACTTGTAGAGAACGTTCAAGCTTTTTGAGGCTTAGATTTGCTTAAGCCTCTTCATAACTGTTCTTTTCAAGAACTTTTAGTTCAGTGTCTTGACGTAATATATAGCTTCTTAGCATAGTGTTCTTTGAGCACTTCTACAGTTATTAACGGAGAACTCTCTTTGATGTGTTTCACCAGTTATTACCATATTAGCTTAAGATTTTCAACATTACAAAATCCTGTACTAACCCTCCACTTTTTCCTTCTTTCCGAATTCCAGCTTGGGCTCCCTCGAGGCCACCCTACCGCGTGAGATGGTGTCACGGCGTAAAATTTTGTCCCGTTCGCGGGACGACCTGAACCTAGACTCGACATTCATCGCCCAGGAGGAAGAGGAAGACGTCTGGTACCAGAAGGAGAAACTCTATAAGGTAGGTTGTTTGTGGCGGCTCATCGACTGAGACTGCGATCATAATGAACGACAAACGTAACAAACATGTGCAATGTGCATGAGCTAAACGGTGATAATTGAGTGCGATGCTCATTGCACTGCGCTGATGTGTCAACCAACAGCCATCATCGCCGGAGACTGTTTAAATGTGATACGGAGAAATGTGAAACCAAATGCGTCCATTTCCGCTTAGGTGTGGGAAATTGCGGAATAGGTGAAGTGTAGTGTCTTGACTAGAGAGGAGCATCAATACTGCAGGTGCAGTAGTTATTGTCATTAACACATGGAAAGCTTCCAGATTTTAAACCATGTTTTTGAGAATGTTTCATTTATGAGGTTCGCTTCTTTTTTTCAAATCGAGAAAATTTTTGTTTTCAACCTGACTGCAAGGACGTAGCCGGTGCCATTAATGCTCGTTAAAGTGAGTCTCTGCAACTTGTACTGAAAGAATGTTTATGACCACTCCCAGTCAACATTAAGCTATTCATTGCTTCATAATTGGTTCGGATCAGTCCAAGCTAAGTTAAGCTAAGCTAAGCTAATCGAAAAACTCTTTGTTCAATGACAAATTTGAATGTACCCATGAGCACAATTATAAATGGGACCATGCATAGCACAGTCACATGTGATAACCCACGATTCATGACGTCAAAAGCAATCTGGCAATGTTCAATGTTTAACATAGAAATGTTGCCGCTAGGTGGCGCTAGTCATCTGGGGAAGTATTGATCCACTCCACTTGATGACTAATGCCACCTAGTGGCCAGATTGCCAACCTATTAGAAATCTTCAGTTTACTTCTGACTTTCTATAGAACTTTGCTGAAGACGAAACTGTTCTATCTGCTTTGGATCCCAAGAAAGGGTAGCTCTAAATTTCACTTGACAACATCATCTGGTGGCAAAATCAGCAATCAATTGAAGACTTGTCAGATTTTTCTTGACGTTCTGAACAACTTTACCGAAGACATCATTATTTGAAGTTGATTAGATCTTGGACCGTCGCATGCGATAACTAAAGAGTGCTTCTTCTGGCGAATGTACTTAGCCACTACTTCTGCATAGCGCCTCTATCGGCCAAATTGCCAACTTATCACAAGTGAGTTGACGGTCTGCCTCAGAACTAACATGACTAGGACTGCTCTAAATTTAATAGTGCTTCACCCTGCTTCAGTCGATCTAAGATAACAGACGAGGTGAGCACTTCGTATGCCGTTCGAACACTTGATTTTGAACCATTCTGCGTTACACGTATCAGCCTAAAAAGCTTCACCGGAAGAGCATGTTCTGACATTATCTGACAAGGCTTATTTCTTTTCATTCACCACTCTTTATGTCATGGACTGCTCTAATAACATTTTAATGAACATTTTCTATTGCCTAGGTTTTGAAGCCATTATAAAACTTAATATATTTTGTTTTGGTTTTGTAATGGTTTTAAGAAGCTCTGCTAGTCCATTTGACTAAAAAATGTTACTTGGGTAGAGTGGAAATTTTGTGCATAAATCAGATCAATTAGAATCAGAAACTCAAAAGTTCTGGTGAAAAGTGTTTGCTGCTGCGGATCTGAGATTGGGCCAAATTGGTTTAAAAGGGTTCCCGGGGAGATTTAGAGAGCTTAATGCTTGCAGATGCGCTTCAAGAGGTTCGAGAAGCGTTTCAGAGGGATTCAGGACCTCCAGGCCGTAACTGAAACCGCCTGAAACACAAATAAGACTTTCCAAGACCCCCTGGAACCCTCATGGAACCTTCTGATCAGGTATCAGTTGGTCATCTACAGAGGCAAGTTCTCCTCCATTTGGGAAATTTATTAAATGGAACTTCCTGATACTCCCTGAAACGCCACTCACACCCCAGAAAATCTATAGAGCCCCTGCTGGGATCCTCTCCACCATACCTTCTCAACCCTTTGAAACTCTCTGGGAACTCCTGAAACGCTCCAGAGATCCCCTGAATTGTACCAGAATCCTCCTGAGACCCCCTGAAACGCCCATGAAACCTGCGGATACCCTTCGAAACGCTCCTGAGACCCTTGAAACTCCCTGAGTTCTTCTTAAACACCCCTGAGATTGCTTCTTAGATCTCCTGAAACCTCCTGCATTTCACCATAAATTCTCATGAAATTCCCTGAAATGCTCCACTTGTTGTTTGTTTCGTAGTCCGTACGATTGACATCTGTGAGCCGAAGGAGAGATAATGTTGTCAAAAACGAACCCGGCTAGGATCGAGCTTCGAATCCAGTTTGATTTTCTTCTCCATAGAATCGTGAGCTTGTTATGTGACTTAGTTGGTTGATACGCCGGATGCAGAGTCGTGGGTTCGAATTCTACCAGAATAAGTTTCTTCTAAGGGCTTCGTGGCCGTGCGGTTAGCGGCTTCAGTCGTTTAGGCGTATTGTGAGTGCCACGGAGTGAGGGTTCGATTCCCGCTCCAGTCGGAGGAAACTTTTCGTCAAACGAAAAATCCTTCATTGGTCCACTGGGTGTTCCGTGTTGTCCGTTGCCTAATGTTAGTGATTGTTCAGTCTGTGCAACCTCTGGTTGAAGACGGTGTAGTGTCTTTTTAAATGTATCTCTTAATTTGTCAATTAAACGCTTCAAATGCTTCAAGTTTTACACCCCTGAAAGACCCCTTCTCCTGAGGATCCTGATCGTGAAGCTCCCAGAAACGCCCCTGAAAAGCCATTTGGACCTTTCTGAAACCTCTCGAACGTCCTTGAATCTCTTTGGGACCCCTGAAACACTCCTCAGGCCCCTTGAAACCCTCTGAACCCTCTAAATCTCATGGAAATCCATGAAATTACACTAAAACCCCCATGAAATCCTCTGAAGCATCCCTAGGATATCCCTGAAATCCTCCTGAATCCTCCAGAGATCTCCCAAAATGTTCCTGAGACCTCCTGAACTCTCCTGGATTCCTCCTAAATCTCCTCTGAATCCCTCTGAGATCCACGAAACCTATGTATGTGCAAATCTCCCTTAGATTATCTATTGTTAGCTCTTAAAACCTCCTAGAGATTGTTCTTTTGCTCCTTTCTTTCGAAGATCATCCTGAAACCGTCGTTGCCATAGTTACCATCATTATAACATTTTATGATGCACAATACTGAATATGCCGTGGAAATGCCGGCCTTTTCCCGGATCTCTACTGAACATTATCTTTCGTTCTTTCGTTCTTCCGGCTTCCTAGCCATGTGACCAGCTCAACTCAGCCTGCCGAGTTTTATTAGCTTGGCAATATCCTTTTGTTAGCCCTCTTGAATCACGCGACGCCTCCAGATGTTGTTTTCTTCTTTAATGTCTAGTATTGTTCGCAAACGCAACTTTCGTGGAGCGTGCAACGGTCACTACCGTGTTTTTGAAATGGGGAGTTTGTCCTTTCCAGCAGCCATGATGTACTCCAAGTTCCTGGATAGCCGTTTTAGCTAGGCGGGGGTCTCCACCCACAGCTTGTCCATCGGCACTTATGCGCTAACATTCTCTCCATTCATGAAGTAAACTTTTCACCTAATAGCTAGTTGTACCTACCCCGAGCAACACACATGTTATATAAAAGTTACGACAGCGCAAGATTTGGTTGTATAGAAGTTTATTTAACGTTATTCCAACACAATGTTAAAATTACTTCCAACTAACTTCTATACAACCAAAACAAGCGCTGTCGTCGCTCTTATACAACATGTGTGTTGCTTGGGACCATAGTTTAATCTATCTGCAAGTTACCTCCACAGTCGTTGCACATGACTGAAGACGGCACTGTTTATCTCCGCATACCTTCGCAGTGTTTCGTAAAATTTTTGCATATTATTTTGTCTCCAACTGCTTTACGACTCAGTAACGAGACTCTCTTCATGCTGATTTTTCTTTCTACAGCAAAATCTTTTCTCAGATGCTGCGGCGCTTAATTGTAACGCTCTCGAGTTCTTCTTCTTAATTATGGCGCTACGTCCTCACTGAGACTTGGTCTGCCCGTATCAACTTAGTGTTCTTTGAGCACTTCCACAGTTATTGATTGATTGAAGGGCTTTTTTTTGCCTGCCGTTGCATGAATTTGTATATTGTGAGGCAAGTACAACGATACACTATGCCCAGGGAATCGAAAAAATTTTCCCAACTGGAACGGGAATCGAACCGGCCGTCTCCGGATTGGCGATCCAAAGCCTTAACCACTAGGCTAACTGGAGACCCCAACGCTCTCGAGTATCAGACGCTAATATCCGGCTCCTGTGTAACGTTCTCGATGTTTGGTCTTCTGAAGTTCCTCACATAAATGACTGAGAAATCATGGTCAGCCCACTGAAGTCTGCCATATTTTGTACGTTTCCCAATATTCGTATCTTTGTACACTTGGAACAACTCGTGATTCATGCGTCTGCGCCACACTCCATTTTCTTGTTTCCACGAGCACTGTCCGCAGCACTTTGCGCTAGAATGCTCCGAAAGCTTTTCGGTCTACCTCCTTCAACGTCCACGCCTCGTGACCGCAGAGGGCAATCGGAAGAATCTGCGTCTTATACAGAGCAAATTTCGTTGGGGACCTAAGCTGGTTACGCAATCCATTAAAAGCTCTTTTCGCAGCTGCAATACGACTTTTAACTTCGCAGGAAACGTCATTGTCACATGTCGCATGATAAACAAATTCTTCAACAACTTCAAACACATCCCCAACAATCACTACCACAGCACTAACACCACTAGGCCAGCCTCTATCTCTACCCGCTATCATGTACTTCGTCTTGGTAGAGTTAATCCCTGTCTCTCTCTTCATAAGCTTCCTCCACTGCCCTACGACTGATGCCGATGAGATCAATATCGTCCGCAAAGTCGAGCGACCGTGTAATGATATTCCTCTGCACGCCAGATCTTCTCATCGCTCATTCGAGTGCAATGTTGAACAGAAAATTTGAAAGAGCATCACGAAGTAGATCCGAACTGCGATCCGAATACTTGATTTTGATCCTAATTAGTTTCGCCGGAAAACCATGTTCTGACATTATCTGCCAAAGCACATTTATTTTCACAGAATCGTACGCTGAACAGATGGTGAGTCTGCAAGTTATAGTTCCGAAATTTATCTAGGTTCATCCGCAGGTTAAACATTTGAACCGTCAACAGTATCTTATATGCCGAATTTAAAAGGTCTGTGCCCTTTTTTGAAGATTGGACATATGAGGTCATCCAACCAGCTGGTAGGCAATTCTTCATCCTCCCAGATCTGTACCATAATCTGGTGGATTGATTGATGTAGCTGCTCGCTTCCGTGCTTGAGAAAATCGACCGAGATCTCGTCTTTTCCAGAAGCCTTGCTGTTTGTCAGATCCTTAAGCATTCCTTAGCTATTTTTAACTTCATCTAGTATTAGTGATTCTATACTGTTGGACCTTCAACAACTACAGGGGATGGCCAAAATGTTTGGAATAGGCAACTTTTTTTCTCGCACAAAAAAATTCAACATGCTGTAACTTTTCATAGAGTGCATCAAAAAAACTCAAATTTTGACTGTTTGTCAACCTATTATATGTGCATCATTGGTACAAATTAGGGCTCGATTGATTAATTTTTCGCGAAGTTAGAACCGTTTGGGTAAAACACTATTATTTGGACAACTAATTTTTGAACTGTCATATCTCGGAAACCAGTGAACCGAATTGAATGAATTTTTTAACGTTTGTCAACAATATATTGATACTTATTACGACGTTATAAAATGTAATATTTTCTTACGGCAAATTAAGTTATACCGGATTGAAATTTTTACCCATATAGAGGAAAATAAGTCAAATTTACAATACCACACAAAAATTACTTATTATGTTCTTCCTTCAATATAAATAGGCTCTAATATATCTGATTAGAGATAACTTGAGAACAGAAGTGGAAAATCTTTGGATGTCAACACTAAAATTTATTGACATTGATGTAAAAAAATTACATTTTTTTGAGAAAAATCCAAAAAGTGTCAGTCTTTGATAACTTTTTTCAACGTTTAAAAAGTACCTATGTTTTTATAGTTTGTGAAGCATTTACATATGGTTAGTGTACATTCAAATTTTCATTCAATTAGGTTCACTGGTTTCCGAGATATAACAGCTCAAAAATGAGTTGTCTAAAAAATAGTGTTTTACCCGAACGGTTCTAACTTTGCGATATATTAATCAATCGAGCCCAAATTTGTACCAATGATGCACATATAATAGGTTGACAAACAGTCAAAATTTGAGATTTTTTGATGCGCTCTATGGATAGTTATAGCATGTTGAACTTTTTTGTGAGAGAAAAAAAAGTTGCCTATCCCAAACATTTTGGCCATCCCCTGTATGTAATCCTATTGTTTGGTTTCCAGGAACATCTTTATTGTTGATAATAGTCAACACATCTTCCTCCAAGCAGCCACCATTGTTTTATGTGTCAGATTTTTTTCTCAGTTATTGCTCATTATGATTACTGGTGCAGTACACCATTGACAGTTGCATAAAACCTGCACATATCGTTCTTATTCTTGGTTTCTGCGCTACAACATTCAAGCTCTCTTCATACAGAAGCTTCTTACAGTTTCTTCTTTTTCTTCGAATCACACGCTGGTCTTTTGAGTACTACTATCCGATAAGTCTAACATCCAATCGGCCTGATGTGCATTTGGTCTAATGATTATTCGGTCTAATAATCTAACGACAGAGAACATCTTTGACGACAAATCAATCATTGTAGTTACGCATGTATGATACTCAAATTGAGAAGTGTTATATAATCTAGATTTTCCCTTCCTCGAGAAGCCAAAAACCATCGCCCTTCCTTATTTGAATATAATCAAATGCGCAGCAAACAAGATCCAACGAGTCATCCAAACACCAAAACCACTCCGCAATGATCGATGGTCAAAACCATCACCGGGTCATCACGAGTGGCGCGCTTTCGTTTTCGTTTGACCCGTTCGAAGCCTCAAAAGAGGATGATAACCCACTACTCTTTCCCATCGGCTCACTCGCGCCACTCATCTAACTGGTTTTGGATTACCTACACTAGGCACCGTTACCGGGAGAAGGCCCCGTGCGGCAGCGCCATCTTCTGCGGTTGAACAATCAGTCAAATCCATCGCATCGTCGCCGTATGCGGCGCAGTGTGGTTATGGACTCATCTTCAGCGTCGGAGATACTGATGCTGCTGGCTGGTTGGTGCCAACTAATGAAAATGAAATGAAATATAAACTGCTTTTTATGATGGATCTGGTACCTACATGCAGCGACGGGAGTCGCGATATGTAGGTAGGCACTGTAGTTAGAGGAGATATAGCTGTAGCAGTACCACATGTGATGATGAAGCTGAAGATGACGTTGATGCCCTAAGCCGACAGACAGAGGCAGAGCCCCACTTCTACCTAGATGACGACGACAACGACGATGTGCGAGTAAGTGAACGGTGATCTGTGTGTCCGTCCGTAAGGGCTCGCATTATTATCCCTTCCATCATCATGTGCCGGAGTATCTAGTGCTAGTAGTAGCAAGCAGCACCAGAGCATTAAGTCAACCGCAAGCCGTTAAGTACCTTTCAAATGGCGTGCGGTAAGTGGTTTTTGCAGGCACTCAGAATTGCTGCCAGCTATGGTTGGACGGACGCGACGCGCAGGGGTGCAAGGGTCTGGTACTAGCAGCAGTTGTTGTGAATGACTCGGGCGACCCAGAAATCAGCTGGCTGGAAAATTACCTTCGTCAAGCTCCGTGTGATTTGACTGGATTTAATGCGAGGTCGTACGTGGAAATGTAATCTGGTTCTACAGGGGATAGACAAAATGATCGGGACAGGCAAAATTTTCACTTTTCAAAAAATGTTCAATTAGCTGTAACTTTTCGAAAAGTGCATCAAATATTCTCAATTTTTTACTGTAAGTTCTTCAACTAGTTGTGTATCAGTGGACAAAATTTGGAAAAGATCGGACAATTCTTCACGAAGAAATAAAGATTTTTGAAAAAGGTAAAATTATCCGATAGCCAACTTTGAGCTGTTATATCTCCGGATTCAATGAACCGAATGCAATGAAATTTTGACCATTTAAGACTTATATGATGAGCTATGAAAAACCATTGACTTAACTTAATATTCTTACCACGGAAGAAAATTATAACGATTAGATTATTTTTCTAATAAAACACCAAATTATCCAAAACATCAACATCGTTACAAAATTCAAGATGCAAATTATAGTTCATTTAGTTTCCCTCTAATTGACTTATATATAAATGCGTTTTGAAAGAAAGTAACAACATAGCCGCCAATAAATTGAAAAAGTAATGGGATGCATATTAAAAATAGACCAATTTACTAAAAAATCGTGAAAAAAATAAAATCGCTATAACTTTTTCGCTTGTTAAAAATTTCAAGTTAAGCCAAATGATTTCTAGAGTTCATTATATAAGTCATGAATGGTCAAAATTTCATTGCAATCGGCTCATTGAATCCGGAGATATAACAGCTCAAAGTTTGCTATCGGATAATTTAATCTTTTCCAAAAATCTTTATAACTTCGTGAAGAATGGTCCGATCTTTTCCAAATTTTGTCCACTGATACACAACTAGTTGAAGAACTTACAGTAAAAATTTGAGAATATTTGATGCACTTTTCGAAAAGTTACAGCTAGTTGAACATTTTTTGGAAAGTGAAAATTTTGCCTGTCCCGATCATTTTGTCTATCCCCTGTAGGTTTTCTTAGGAACAAAAATTTTTGGTCTTTCGGTATTGTTGCTGTTGGAGAGTTGAATAATAATCTTGTCCAAGCACCACTGAGGTCTACATTAGCTATACTAGGAAAGTAAAATCACCTAAACCACCGTCTGCGTAATGTCAAAATACCAAAACTATTGTAAATTATGGAATTTTTTGAAAAAGTTTATCGCTTTAATCGGAATTTCTAAACTTTGCGGAAGAAAATAATGATTTCTTGTTTTCACCAGGGTTTCATTATTCACTGACGGAATCCGAAGGATTTTACCATAATTTCAAAATTTTCAAACAAATTCCAGATAAAAATTCCAGGAAATATGTCTAGGTTTGTATCGAATTTAACTTTTTTATGAAACCACTAAATTTTCCCGCATCCTGGAGAATTTTAGAGTTTACCGGTGAAACTTCAAGATTTTTACCAGCATATTTTTGTCAAGTGCTTGAAATTTTCCAGACTTAACTTGTTGACTATAATTTAGGAAAGTAAGGATGACTAACAGAAATTTCTAGAGGATTCTCAGGATTTTCGTTAGCATTTTGGATTTTTTAGCACAATTTGAATTTTTCATTTGTGAAGATTTTTTTCTTATTCGTTTATTTGGAAGGCTCGGGCGCCTCATGGGCATAACTGAGTCGAAATCATTTGTTGTTTTTAACAATATTATTACATTTTACTTTTGTGAAAATATAGCTTTAGTTGAAATTCTCGAATAAAAGAAGTAAAAGAAGATTTTTTCATTATTTGTCGTAAATGCTGGTTATCCTTGGCAGCTTATTTTTTTTTTAATTTTCCGGTTCAATCTCAGGATTTTTGTCGTAATTTCTAAATTTGAAAAGCATTTTTAACATTTCCTGAAAAAATCTGAAAATTTGGAGATTTTCGGCAAAATTTAAGATTTTTTCGACAAAATCTCTGGATATGCGTGGGGACTTTGGCAGAATTCAGTATTTCCGTCAAAAGTTTCATGATTTTTACCAGAGTTTCTGAAGTTGTTTACTAAATGTTAAGGTTGGTGGAAGAATCTCTTCATTTCCGTCAATATTTTTAAATTTTAGTAGCACAACCTTCCGGAGCTATTTCAAAAATTTCATTAAAATTTCGGAATTTTTGGCAAAATTTTCATATTTAACGAAAGAATCACAATAATTTCATTCCAACTTCAAAATTTTATGTTATTTTAAATTTCAGAATTTTTCGATAAAACATCAGCGTTTACGACGGAATTTTCAAATTTTCCAAGCAAATATCTTTGTTTTGTCGAAATTCCAGAATTTCAAATTTTACCGGAGAATTTTCGGGATGTTCTTAAGGATTTTGGAATTTTCTGATGTAATTTTAATATGTTTGTCGAATGCTAAGAATTTCCTGAGCAATGTTAGGGTGTTTATCCATGTTTATTCAAAGTTTTGGGATGAGTTTCAGAATTTTCCGGAGAACTTTTACGCTTTTTGTCAGCTTTTGTGAATGTTTCCGGCAAATTTTAACAAATTCTCCTGATTCAACGGAATATCTGATTTTTTAAGAGATTTGAAATTATCAGATGAAGTTTTAGGACCTTCGTCGTGCACACTAGGATTATTTTTCTTTTTTTACTGAGTTCCCAATAGTTTTACTCATTAAGCTTGGTTGTCAGACAATTTTCGGAAGAATCTTTTGACTTTTGTCGGAATTTTCATTAAGAGTTTCATGACTCTCGCCAGAGTTTCTGAAATTTTTAACAAATTTTCAAGTAAGTGGAAGAATCTCGTGATATTCGTCAATATTTTTAAATTTACAGCAGAGATTTTTTCTTAATTTGAGTTATACGACATTCCGGAGGATATTGTCAATATGTTCTCACAAATGGAAAATCGCGGTAGTTTCATTCGATCTTCGAAATTTTGCGCTAAATTTTGGAATTTTCCGGTAAAACATTAGCGTTTACGGTGGAATTTTCAAATTTCCCGAGTAAATGCCATTATTTTGTCGGATTCAAGAATTTCAAAATTTTTCGGAGAAGTTTTTGAAAGTTCACAAAGATTCCAGAAATTTTTGATGGAACTTCGAAATGTTTGCCGAAAGCAAATAATTTCCTCAGGGGGTTTCCATTTTTCAATGTTTTTACATGAGCTTCAGTATTTTCAGGAGAATTTTCTAGATTTCTGTCAGCTTTTCAAAGTTTCTGTCAGAATTTGACGAATTCTCATGATTTTCCGAAATTTCTGATTTTTTATGAGTTTTGAAATTATCAGATGAAGTTTAAGTACTTTCGTCTATTATTTTTCCGTCTTTTTACAATTTTACTCGTTACGCTCGGTTGTTACGAATTTCTCGGAAGAATCTACGGACTTTCTCCGAAGTTTTGGTGGAATTCAATATTTGCATTGAGAGTCCAATGACTTTCACCAGAGTTTTCTAAAGTCTATACCGAATTTTCAGATAAGTTGAAGAATCTCATGATATCCGTCAAAATTTTAAAATGTTCGATAATGGCTTTTCCGGTAAAGCATTGGCATTTACGAATTGTCCGGGTGAATTTCTTATATTTTCGGAATATCGGAATTCCAGATTTTTTTCCTGAGGAATTTCGGGATGTTCCCAAGGATTTCGGAATTTTCTGATGAAATATCAAAATGTTTGTCGAAGGTCAAGAGCTTTCTGAGGAATGTCCATTTCTCTATGTTTTTTGATGAGTTAAGAACATTTTCCGGATAATTTTCAGGGTTTTATCAGTTTTTTGAAGTTTCTGAACTCGTCGGATTTTTTTAAATTAACTAATTTATCTTTTTTGCTGAAATCCTAACAGCATATTCAACTCGGTACGCTCGGTTGATGATAATTTTTCGGAAGAATTTCTGGATTTTCGTCGGAATGTTGGCAGAGTTTCACAGTTTTCACCGGAGTTTCTAAAGCTTTTGCCAGATTTTCAGATAAGTGGAAGAATATTTTTAAATTTACGGTAGAGTTTTTTTTCTGTATTTGAGTTGTGCGGCCTTCCAGAGGATGCACAGTGGGAAAAATCGACCCAAAAAACGGATCTTTTAACGCCGCTGGTTTCGGTACGTGAAGTTGACCGTTTCTGACGTAAAAAAGTACGAGAAATCGATTGGTGCTAAATTCATTCGCCGCACGGCACGGGAAGTGGTCCATTTTGCCCCATTTTGCCCTTTTTCATACAAAAAGAGAATCAAAATGTACTTTCAAACAACTAACACGACTGTAGATCATTGAAAATAGCTGCAGGTGTAATTAGAGGTTAATAGAAATCATAAATATAAATGGAAGATCCTTTTAAATGCCTTCATTGCCCCATATGCCCCAACAACTGCTGGAAATTGTAAATTTTACATGATTATGAATGGATTTTTAATGTTACTGATTTGAATTCCTTTTTTTTTTGCATAAACAAAAAGCGCTAGATCCGTTATCACCAGAATCAGTAGTTGTCCAATTTGCCCCATTTTGCCCTATTATCATAGAAAAATGAGATTTAAAATGTATTTATAAGAAACAGATACTGTAATATAACGTTGAAATTAGTTTTAGTTGCAATTGGAAGCTAACAGCTATCATGCGCATAAATGAAATATATTTTCCCTATTTTGCTCTACATGCCCCTAAAACGGTTGGATGATAATATTTTTTCTATTGCAATACATGAAGTCCTAGATCATTTTTTATATACAAAGACGGTTTATCGATAAGGTTTAGAATCATTCACGGGAGGGTACAAAGAGCTGTCTATTTTACACCAATTTTCCCTGATTTGTTGTCGCCTCTTGAATGAATTGATTTTCCCCATTTACTTATGTCCGAATTGATGGATTTTTGTTACTGAAACCAATGTAATCGAAAGGACAGTTAAAACATATGACTTTGGCGGGGAATACAAGGCATAATAAGCATTAACCCTGATCTTAATTTGTGGCAAATATGCACACAACTGATTAAATGAGGCATCTTAAATAAATATAATTTGGACGCCCTATTTAATCAGTTTAGCGCATATTTGACATATTTTATTAAATGCTTATTATGCCCTTAATTCCCCATCGAAAGCTGAAAATATAGAAAAAGTAATATATATGTCTTTTTGATAACATTGGTTTCAGTACCAATGCTAATAAGGGAAATTTATTCATTACTTGACAAAAAATCAGGCCAATTGATTTATTCATTACATGACAAAAATCATGGTAAATTGGGGTGAAATGGACAACTATTTATACCATTCCGAGAATGATTGTAGTATTAATCGATGTACCGCATTTGTATATATCAAAAATGATCCAGGGCTTCATGTTTTGCATCCAACGACATGACAAAACCATGCAAAATATGTTATTATCCAGCAGTTTTTGGGGCATGTAGGGTAAAATAGGGAAAATATCTTTCATATATGCGCATGATATCTGTTAGCTTCCAACTGCACCTACAACTAATTTCAATGTTCCATAGCAGTATTTGTTTTTCATAAATACATTTTAAATCTCATTTTTTCATAAAAAATCGGGCAAAATGGGGCAAATTGGACAACTCCCGAAGATGATTCTGGTGGTAAAAGATCTAGCGCTTTTTGTTTATGCCAAAACAAATCAACTTCAAGTCAGTAACATTGAAAATCCATTCATAATTAGGAAAAAGTGTGAATATCCGACAGCTGTTGGGGCATATGGGGCAAAATAAGCATTTGAAAGGATCTTTCATGTGTTCTTATGATTCCTATTAACTTCCAATTACACTTGCAGCTATTTTCAATGATCTACAGTCGTGTTAGTTGTTTGACAGTACATTTTGATTCTCTTTTTGTATGAAAAAAGGGCAAAATGGGGCGAAATGGGACAAAATGGACCACTTTCCGTGCCGTGCGGTGAATGAAATTAGCACTAATCGATTTCTCATAATTTTTTACGTCAGAAACGGTCAACTTCTCGTACCGAAACCAGCGGCGTTAATAGATCCGTTTTTTAGGTCGATTTTTCCCACTGTGGGATGGTTGAAATTGAGTTCTCTGTACAAATTTCAAATTTAACGAAAGAATCACTGTATTTTACTCTAATTTTGAAATGTTCAGCTAAATTTTAGATTTTTTTTGAAGAAACATCTGCGTTTACTACAGAATGTTCAAATTTTTTAGGTATCATTATTTCGTCGGAATTCCATATTTTTCCGGAGGATTTTCGGAATGTTCACAAGGATTCCAAAATGTCTTATGGAATTCCAAAATGTTTGCCAAAAGTTAAAAATTTCAGCGGGTTTATGCATTTTTATAGTTTACGGTTGTTTCAAAAATTATCCTGATTCGTCGGAATTTTGGATTGTTTAAGGAGTTTTGAAACTCTCCGATGAAGTCTTAGGACTTTCGTCGTAGACACTAAGATTTTTTCCGCTTTTATGGAATTCCCAACATCATTTTGGAGGCAAATGCATCCATTCCTCTTTTTTTTTGTTTTTTTGATTTTTATTAAATAATGAATTAATATTTTCAAAATCGGTTTTCATCCACATTTAAAGAAAGGATCAAGGTATTTACTGATTTTTTCCCTGGTGAAAATGGTTTTTCGTTTTCCTTAGACCATTTTTTAAAGAATGTTGACCAATGTTTTTTTTTTTTGTAAAAACGAAAAACATTTTCCGACAGGAAAAAATATCAGGAGATACCTTGGTCCTTCAGTAGGTCGGCTCCAGAGAAATTTGTGCCATATCTGCCATACTTTGATCCTTCCTTTGAATGTGAATGAAGACCGATTTCAAAAATATTGCTTCGTTATTTAATAAAAAATCAAAAACCAAAAATGAGGAAATGCATAGTTTTACCGTAACTTGGTACGCTCGGTTGTCTCTTTCGGTAAACTTCTGTGTTAATGAGTTTAGTAAATGTATTATCAAAACTTACCGACGAACGGTAAATTTTGATTCTAATAAACGGTAAATATAACTTACCGAGTCTACCGAGTTGAATCTGCTGTTCAGAACTCAGTAAAAAGACTGAAACAATAATGAATTCAGTGAAAAATAAAAACCCAGAAACAGAATGTAAGTGTGTAGTTCAGGTGCAATATTTAAATTTTCTGAAAAAAAAAAAAACTCAAACGTTATTTTTTCTAATTTCATAAAACTTGGTACAATTTTAGAATTTTTCGGACAAGTTCAAACGGTTCTGTCAGAATTTCATAAATTTGCTTACAACAGAGCTTCTGAATTCAGGGGCAGAATTTTTGGATTTACCTAGAGAATCAATATTTCAAAATTTCCAGCAAAGATTTTAATTTTGTTTTTGAATTGCAGAATGTTCTGGAAAAATCTTCACATTTTCTTTGAAATTAATAAATTATTTGATGGAATTTCGGAAGTTTTATCATGATTACGAAGCCTTTATTTCAATTCAAAAATCTAAGAACTTCTGCTTTTCGTTTTAAAGTTTAAGAACCTCTGCGTTTCGTCCGAATACAAGAATTTCGGATGTAGAACATCGACATGTGCAGAGCCGATTGTAAAAAGTGTTGTCCAGGTGCAACATTTAAATTTGGTGGAAGAATCTCAACATCTCTCTTCGCAATTTCATAAATTTCGCTACAATTTTACAATTTAAAAAAAAAAAAAAATCCACGGTTTAGTCGGAATTCCGGGCTTCTAGATGGAATATCCCCAAAGTTTCTGAATTTATGGAAGAATTTTCAGATTTACCGGGGGAAATCTCATGATTTCCGTCAAAAATCAATCAGAGGCTTACAACTTGTTTTTCATTTGCACAATGTTCAAGAAAAATCTAAAAAATTTCTTTGGAATTTCAAAATTTTTAGAAGAAAATTTTGTATATTGATCATAATTTCGATACTTTCAGTTGAATTTCAGAGCTTTTGGTACTTATAATTCTAGTATTTTGGAATTTTTGGATAAACCTTCGATCATATATTGGAGCTTTTGGCAGAATTTCAAAGTATCCCGGTTAAAATTTTAGAATATTCGATTTTGAATTTTAAACCAATTTTACGAATTTTTTGGAATATATGGTTTGTCGGACTAATATCAATATTTTTAAGTAAAATCTTGTAATGTTTCAAAGAATGTTAAGGATTTTCTTAAAATTGTTTGAACTTTCAGTTAAATTTCTGAATTTTCGGAGAATTTTCAAACTTTTTTTTCAGAATTTCGGAAATATTAAACATTGTGGAATATTTTCTTAGAAGTAAAAAATTCAAACAGTTTGACAGATGGGGATTTTTTTAACAATCGTACATACTGGTAAATTGAGAAACATCAGGGACGCCTAATTTTTCGGATAACTTCAGTGGAAAAAACATTTTCCACGGACACCACCTACTTTGAAAAGTCATAACACAAGAACGGTGCATCGTAGACACAATTTTTTTTTATGAAATCTTGAACAAATTTTCTCAGCAATCCAAAAAAATACAATATGAATATTGTTTTCCATAAAATCCGGAAAAAATCCCAAAAAAAATTTTTGGAAGGAAATGCTAAAAGCTATATTCTGTAAAATTTCAAGATGTATTTCTTTTCGTTCCTGAGTAATGATCAGTTTTGTGTAAATTAATAAACAAGATCTTCGAAAATCAACCAACATCTGAACAACTTCCTTAAAATTGGTCATTACTCAGGAGCAAAAAAAAACACATCTTGAAAATTTTACAGAATGAAGCTTAAGTAATTCCCTTCCAAAAAAAGTTTTGATAATTTTCCCTGGCTTCCTAAATAGTTTTTCCGACTTTTCCAATCGATTTCCCTCAACAGTGGAAAACATTTTGCATTTTGTAATATTATTGATTGCTGAGAAAATTTGCTTATGATTTCACAAATGAAAATCGTGTCTATGATGTTTCGTTCTTGAGCTATGATTTTTCAAAGAAGGTGGTGTCTGTAGAAAATTTTTGTTTTCCATTGAACAGTAGTTTGATTGAGCTTAGGGACAAAACATCAAAAGACCAAATGTCGAATGCCTAAACGTCGAAAACGAGTCAAAACAAAGAGTGAGTTCTTTATTCCTCGAAATGAAACCCATTCATTTATTGTTCGACATTTTGTCCTTTCCACGTTTTGTTCTTTCGACGTTTTGGCATTTGCCTTTTTGTCTTTCGACGTTATGTCACCCAACCGTCTTCAGCAAATGTTGATAACACTAGTTTACAGCATTTTTGAACTCGGTAAGCTGATGATTGGTTTTGGTTAAGGGTATGCGGTATGGGATTTTTTCAAAACGAAACGAAACGAAACGATATGTGAAATTTCTGATGCAATGCGGTACGAAACGAAACGAAATTCAAAAGTGTTTCGTGAGATCGATACGAAATCCGAATTCACTCGGTATTTTTCGAAACGAAACGGAATTTTCGAAAAAGTTCCGCGGAATTTTGCAGTTATATTAAATTGATCAGGAAATGGATGCTGCGTGTTTGCATTTTTTTCTAGCGGTGGCTTGGCGGTGTTTCCGTTTAGTCTCATCTTCAAGACTTCATTTGCTACAGTTCCATTAGGTTTGTTGCTGGGGCTGCCGTTTTTCTACCGTTTCTCACATCAAACCCGACATTGGATTTGTCTTCGGTAAGCTAAACATACACTTGAAAAATAGAACTACTTACAAATTCGATGATCAAATTAGGAAACATCTCCTCACAAAACTAACAATTGAATTCCTATTAGCATGCATCTTATGCAGAATGAATGACTAGAGGTGTTCAAATATAATTTGATATGTCTAAACATTTCAGATAAGTACCCAACTTTGCGTGACAAGGGTGGAGGACCATTTGGGCTCTGAACCAATTCTGACCACTTTGAGCTGTAAGTCAGCCAATATTGTAGCAATTTACTTAGAATTTTGCATATCTCACTGCGTAAAAAAATCAAGTCATTTGGTTCAAAATTGACTGAGTTAGAGCGCAAAATGCCCAAATGATCTCAGATATTTTTTTTAATTTTTAGCAACACATATTGAAAATTTCAAAATTTACACCAATAACCGAATAAGATTACTCCAATGACTTAAGATCACACCAATGCGTTGCATCATTGTGATGATGCTAAAAGATGCTCGAACTACAAATAAGCCACAATCTTCAAACCAATCGTTACCTCCACTAGATGTGTAGTTCAAAGAAAAAAATTGCTTCATTAGGTGAAATTAAGAGTAAACGCTACGTATCCAATGTATAATAGGTCAGACACCGAGAGATCTATACAAGACCGTAGGGGGGGGGGGGCTGGTTCAATGCAATCCCAAATGAAAAAAAAAATTGCCAGAATTATCCCCTGAAGAAGACTATAATACGAGTCGAAACGTTGGGAAATATCTAAAACTTTCGTTTAACTCCCCAAAACTGCAGTGCCAGAATTAGTAGCTCTGTGAGATGCTCTTATATCGATTGTTTATCAGAAACATGAAGCATATGATGTGGAAACATCAACTACTAGATGTTTACCAATTAAGCTAGAGAAAGCTTGAAATCTACAACTTTCAAATAAATGATAGACGATTGAATTTATCAGAAAATACCCTACAGAAAATTCTACAGGATTTCTTATTAACACGAAAGAAATAAGAGCTTAACCGTGAATAGCGTTTCGTCATACACAGGCCCGGATCAAGGATTGCCCGAGGCCTGAGTGGATGCGAAGGTCCCTTGGTGATGAGCATACAAAAATTTATTTGTTTTCGAACAGTATTTGAGCAATATGAAACATAAAGTGGATGTAAATTAACCAAAAAAGGTCTTTGTAGGGGGGCCTTAAATGTGGGGGCCCGGAGCCCGAATAACCACCCTCGGACACCACCTCCCCCCCCCCCCGTACATCCAGCCCTGGTCATACAGATGAAATGGTAAATCACTTTCAAGAGATCCACTGAAAATTTAAACTATTTCAAAAAGGGGATTTACACAATGTACTTGTTTTCGAAATTTGTTAGACATTCCGCGGAATTCCGTTTAATTTCGTCAAAATCTATTTTTTGAAGGCGAAATTTTTAGAATTTGACGAAACGAAACGAAATTCAAAATCATAAATTTCGCCTGGTTGAATTCCGTGGAATTCCGCGGAATTTCGTTTCGAGGTGTATTTGGCGAAAATTTTCGGTATACCGCATACCCTTAGTTTTGGTGTAGAATCATGTCCTGAGTTCGAAAACGCGAAGGAAAAAAATTACAGTAGAGCGGAAATTTTTTCGACTTTCCATACAAGGTTGATGATTTGAAATAGATTTTTGTTCTATTTTTAAGCAAAGTCGCTCACTTCACACATCTCATTCTCCGTAATCAATGCTCCGATTGAGCTGAATTTGTTTACTGTAACTGCTTCTAACCCCCTCATTTCTTCATATAATTTTGAAAATTTTGCTAAAATTTAATGAGATTGTCCTCAAAACTCGCCAATATCTTGAATTTCATCAATCTGACGCAAAACCTGTATTCAGATGATCGGATGGTATTATATTCAGCTTTTAATTTATGGAGAAAGATTTGAAATTGGTTGAACAAAACGCAAGATATTTGAATTTTATTAAATTCCATATTTTAAAAAGTTGTAGAACTCGATATTGGCTAAAACTCAAAAACTGTTCTACTTTAATTTTTTTGAAGCACGGTTTCGAAATCAGCGCTAAATTATGCTTTAAAAATTTTGGTCGTTGACAGAAGTTCACGACTTTCGTTTTATTTTGTAAACTAGTGTAATTTCATGAAAAAATAAATAAAATTCCGCATCAAAACCATTTTATGACATTCAATACCTCTACGATCACAATAAACCCATCACCATCAATCAAATCATTAATCTTCAAGTCCCATTGTCCCTATATGGAAAGTAGCGGTACTGGTTGTAGTGACACCATCGTCCTCGCAGTCACGCCTGAGTCACCAAATCAATATTAAATATTGAGCTACTCCAACAATGCCCACTATCTACACCGCAGTGCAACTCAATGAGGGAGAAAATCACATCAGCGGAATGATTTATGAGCCCCCATACCTACGTCCAACGACGACGGCGACGATGACTTGAACGAATCAATGCGCAGTTGACGAGTCACGTCAACTACGCTACCTCACAGTCACTTTCTTTCCGTAGTAGTTCCGGTTTCCCAGCCCCCCTATTATGGCTACCAATCGGAACGAAACGATGTGCACCCTACCGCGACCGAGTCAATTCAACCAACGCGCGTGTAACATTTTGCGAGGCACCTGAAACCCTCCGATTGGCAATGTTCCGAGGAAACTGAAATGCCACCTTCTCGATCAACGCCGGTTGGCAAACCCCTTCGAACGAGTAGGTCGCAACCTTCAAGATTATGCAAATCCCCGTCGTCGTCGCTTGGGTTTGGCTGCCTTCCTCTCCAGCCAGCCAGTCAGAGCCGACCGACCGTCCGACCCCAAACAAAAGACTTCACCTAATAAAGTGACGAACCCCATTTGGCGTGGATTCGGATTGAATTCTACCATTCTCGATCCGGTTCGGTGCGGCGGGGTAACCTTCTCCATTAGAATCTTAAAAGTCATCCCCTAGCTCAGCTAGGAGGGACGATGACGCGACGTAGGGTAGGGTTTTTGCAAATGTCATGTCGTCGTCTGTTCGTCATCCGATAGGTAGAGTGCTTCTAACGGGGCACGACAGCGATTCTAACGGTATGAGGCGGCGGCGGCAGTGAGGTGTGAGTGTGACGTTCGTCGTCGGTAGGGCCCTGCGCTGCTGCGGAGGAGTAGGTCGAGAATGCTCATAAGTCACAGTCATCAAGCAGCACGTCACATGGAGCCTCTCGCCTCTCGAGGTGGGTAAATGTCAGTAGGGCAATGTGCACACCTCGGACACCTTCTTGCTGCTCGATACGTCTCGTCGCCTCTCCGACTCCGAGGCTACAGTGTAATGAGAGATGAGTAGTGTAAGGGAACAGGTTTTGCAAATCGCAGCCGACTTTTCTGGTGAATAAAACCAGATGACGACGAGAAGATGTGTCGCTGCGCTAACGATAGCGCGGCAGTGCCACCTACAGTTGTTGGATCGGCAGTGCATTAGTTTTCGCCTGGAGGCGTATCATTGTATGGTAGAACTTAGAAGTTATGCTGCAGCCCTGGCTGTATCCGTGTTCATGTGACTGCACACTAAAAAAATCTCAATTTTAATAGTGACACAATTGATCGAACTGCCTGAAAAAGCTTTGACATAAACATAAATGTGCCACATTTTTACACTTTTTGTGACGTTCGTATTAAGTTTGTATTGTTTGAGTTCTTCCAGCCATAATTATAAATCACAGAACTGATAATTTAGTTCTCTATGCTGTAAATTTACGCGATATGTTACAGAAACATAATGTTTACTGATGTTGAACTGTCAAACAGCACCTTACAAAATCAGATGAAGACTGCAGTCGATTGGAAATTTGTTTATTACGAAGGTGAAACAGCATGTAAACCGCTCATAAATTTAACACCGAGTTGAGCCACAAACTTAGAAATGACAATCCGTTACCATCAGCCGATGCAGTGGTAAACGAAAACAGCCACGCTCAGTCAATCAGAAGACGGCTTTGGCTGCTTGGCTGCGATGCCGGCTGTCTCAGCACATACATACACGCCAGCAGTGACGACGCGACAGCCGAACCGGCAAGTTCGTTTATGGTAGAAGTTGTTCATCTTCGACTGCCATCTCTCCAACGTGGTGAGTCAGCCGAGAGAGCAAGATCGAAAACTGACACTCTGAGGATCGAAGTTCGATTCCCGAATGGAACTTTTTTTGTATTGATTTTTGGTTCAATATTCGGTGCTATAAATAGCACAGTTCTCAATCATGTATACAAGCAGCCGACGCGCTGAGCTGTTGCGGCAAAATTACATGAGTCCAACATTTTCCGTTTCCTGTAAAAATAAGATCGCACACAATTTTGCGTCAAATGTGTTGCTTTTATATGTCGGACTTATATGACACAAAATTACAAGATTTTTTCGAAGTGTGTGGGACAGTGTGTCTCAAATATAGAAAAACCTGGAGAAATCACAGAGTTTTCGGTAAAATGTTTGGCCGAAATTTTCGGATTCAATGTGAGTATTTTCGTTAGATTTCGTTGATTTTCTGCACAATCTAGACTTCCTAAGAACTTCCAAACTTCAAACATTGTTATGGATATTTCAGGGGTTTTGTTTGAGTGTCGGTTGAATCTCGACTGAATTTTAGATTTTCCCAAAAATATCTCAGTTCGTCAAAAATTTTAAAAGTTTTGACAGAATTTTGAATTTTTGAAGAATTTGCTAGGTTTGTCAGAAATGCTGATTGTACATATGAAAGAGACCACTTTTTTTAGACATTTCGAGTAGATCATAGGATTTTTGTCGTAGTTTTCTAAATTTAAGGAGCAATTTTTGAATTTTCTGGAAAAATCTCACAATTTTCCTCTGAATTTGGAAATTTTTGGCAAAATTCAAGAATTTTTCGAAAGGATCCCCAAATTGTCGTCGGAAGAATAAATAAGTTGCATTGGAAGTTTCATGACTTTCTCCAGTTTCTAAAGTTTTGACCTAATTTAAAGACAAGTGGAAGAATCTCATGATTTCCGATAGTATTTTAAAATTTACGGTAGATTTTTTCTGTGTTTGAGTTGCACAACCTTCTGGAAGATATTGTCAATATTTTCGTTAAAATTTTCAAATCTTCTTCACAATTTCCAAATTTATCGGCAGAATCACAATAATTCTATTTAGACTCCAAAATTTTAGGCAAAATTTAAGAATGCGGCCCTCCAAGCCTTGATATGCGGCCCGCGGAGTACTTTTCGACGTACAGAAATTTTTGAACGATTTTTTTGGAATAACTCTTAAGTTTCTTAAGAAATCGAACAAAAAAGTTTAGCCGATCAATTTTCACAGTGTTAAACACAAATAAAATGTTAAAAATACAAAAAGAACAATCCGTTCTGGTAAGATTCGAACTTACGACTCCGAAATATTCCGGCGTCGTATAGCTAAGCCACAAAACCAGTCACGAAAAAAATAGTTCTGGTGCCACGGTGCCACTGTAGCTGAAATATCTCAAACAACTTAAGAAAAAAAATGGAGCAACAAAATATATTTTGAAAACTACAAACAAGATTCCAGGATCAATTGCAGAAACGCCCGAGGAAAATCTGAACATTAATCTTGAAGCAACTTTAAAAGATAATTTTTAAGAAACTGTCAGAAATAATTGTCAAGCAGAAAAAATCCGGAGCATCTTTAGGATAAATTTCGATAGCAGCATAGGAGCATTCCTGGAGGCACTTTGGGAAATATTTATGAAACATTCTGGTTTATGTTGAAGTTCATAGAAAACTTTAAGATATTTTTAAAAGACTTCAATAAAAATCTTTAGCTGCAACTCCAGAAGAGACTTATGGAAATACTTCATTAAAATCTTCGAGAAACTCCAGGAAAATGTCTAGAAAAACTTCAGGAAAAATCCGTAAGCTATTCTAGAAGAAATACTTGGAAAAGATTCATGAAAAATTCGTGAAGTAACTTCAGAGCAATTCCGAAGGTAAATCCAAGAAAAGTTCTTGGAGGCGTTCCAAGGAAATTATAAAAATACTAAAAGAAACTCCGAAACAATTTTTGAATAAGCAATTTCAAGTTAAAGTTCAAGTTAAAGAAATTGCTTGAAATTCTTCTGGACCAACTCCAGAATAAAGATCAAAAGAAGATGCAGCATTTTTGGAGCGATTCAGAAGAGATTCATATAAAAGTTGCATGAGAAATTTCTGAAGTGGCCTCAAAGCAATCTAGTGGCGACTCCTCAATTGTTTGTTTATATTTCAATTTGAAACTCAAACATTTTTCTAAAGCAAGCCAATGAATCTAAATTGTGTTTTGTTTTCCTTAAAATACAAAAAACTTAAAGTTCTGCTAAATATATTGTAGGACCACAGTTATTAGTCAATTTTTGTCACTTAACGAAAAATAAAAACTACATGAAGCAAGTTTGACCCTTACACAAGTTCTGAACGCTTTAGATTTTCAATAAATGTGCTGTAAAATGGTTCTTTTTGTTGTTTTTGTTCATCGATATTCTATGCGGCCCGCCGGTCGATCCCAAATTGTAAATTTGGCCCGCGGTATCCTTCAGCCTGAGCACCACTGATCTACGTTTACGAAGGAATTTTCCGGGTAAATGTCATTGTTTCGTCAAAATAACAATGTTGAATGTTGATAAATATTTCAAAATTTTCTGGTGAATTTTCAGAATGATTATCGAAAGTTTCGGATGATTTTCAGAATTTTCGAAGAATTTTCTGGTTTTTGTCAGCTTTTAAAAATTGCCGGCAGTTCTAAAAAGTTTCCCGGTTCGTCGAAACTTCCGATTTTTTAAAAGAGTGTTGCAATTCTCCGATTAATCCGAAATATCAGAATCTAGTGTGCTATTCAGACGCATTTTTTTATAATTTTCTAGATGAATCTCAAAGGCTATCTTCGGAATATCATCATAAACTTTGGCACATTTTCGGAATATTTTCCATCAGAATTTCAGATTTTTTGGTGCAAGTCAGAAATTTGATAAAGCCACAACTTCTGAAATTATAACAGAATTTTTAATTTTTCCTCAAGAATCCCATGACTCGTCAATATTTTGAAATTTTCAGCAGATGTTTCAAATTTGTTTTTTCATTGCGAAATGTTTTGCATAAAACTTAACATTTTTTTAGAATTTCTGAATTTTTCGAAAGAATCTTAGCATTTTGATCACTCGTCGATAACTTCATTTGAATTTTAGATTTTTTTTGGTAGAACCATTTCATCGGAATTCAAAAAAATTTAAATCAGCTGGATGAACCTTAAAACTTTTATCGGAACTTAAAAATTTCATTTCTTTTTTTTTTTGAGAATTTCGGCAGAAATACATAATTTTCAAAAAAAAATCAAAATGATCCTTTTAATTTCAAGATTTTAGTTCAAATTGAATTAGTTTTTGGAAGTTATAATTTGTCGGACAAATATCAAGGTAATGAATAATTGTTGAAATTTTAAAATACTCCAAAGAGTAAGGTGTTTTATTAAAAAAAATAATTTTCAGCTGAATTTGAGAACTTTCTGAAAAAAAAACTTTCAAGATTTCATTCGGGATTTTGAATTTTATTAACGTTCTCCAAATTTCTCCGAAGCCACAAATTTCAAATTAATAAAAAAAAACTTTTTTTTTCTTTACATGTACCGATTTTTTTACCATAAAAAGCTTCACATCAAACGCCTAAAGAAATTTAATTAGAAATCTCTTTCCATATGCAGATTTCTCTCTGAAACATCGCATTGATTTTCTAATAATTTGTCATGGCCTGAAAGTGACATTAGTAGAATAATTGTAAAAACATCTCCACAACTTAATGTATTTTCTCATGTTTTGTTTTTTTTTTAGTTTTTTTTATTTAAATAACGGAGAATCATTTCCAAAATCGGTTTCCATACACATTTAGAGGAAGGATCAAGGAAACTCTTTTCTCCTTCGTTGTAGAAAATGTTTTTTACAAAAAACCATTTTCAAACAAAATTTGAAATAAAATGGTTTCTCTACGAAAAAAATGAGAAGACACCATAAGTGTAGAATTAGTTTTATGTTAAAATACACATAAATAAAAACAACAAAGAAAAGAAGATACCTTTCCTTCCACTAAGTGTGTATGGAAACCAATGTTGAAAATATTGCGCCGTTTTTTTTATAAAAAAAATTGAGAAAATGCATCCAGTTTGATCATAAGTCAAGTCCAGATATTCAGGTCTATGTTTCAGTACTGAGAAAAAGTGAACACTTCAAGGATTTTTCCTGAACGTCCCTCAGAGATACATTCGGAATTTCCTATTTAACTTCTTTCTGGGATTTTTCCTCGAGTATTTCTAGAATTTCTCCGACAGTCTCTTTAGAAATTACTTTTCGCATGACTCCAAGGATTTCTTTTAAAAGTTCTCAATTTGTTCATCAACAACATTCCCCATATGATACCTCCTGGTAATTTCTACCAATGTTTCTCCGGAGGATCTACCAAGACTTTGCGCAGTTTTTTTTTTCATAAAATTCTTCATGACACTTTTCAGACATTTACCATGGAGTTCTTTTTTTCAGATAGGGTCTGGGACCATTTGGGCAGGAGCACCTATTTTGGGCACTTGCTGCTAAAACTCAGTCAATTTCAAACTGATTGACTTGAATTTTTGTACATGGCTAGATACTGTGCCTAGCTGATCGTGTCTCAAAAATCAAGTCAATCGGTTGAAAATTGACTGAGTTATAGCAGCAAGTGCCCAAAATAGGTGCTCCTGCCCAAATGGTCCCAGACCCTATTCCTATTTCAATCCCTTCGGAAATTTCTCCCGAAGTTCCTTCGGAGAATTCTCCAGAAGCTCTGCCACTGGTTCCACCTGATGTTTCGCCAGAGGTTTCAACTGGAGTTTTCTAGAGCAACTCTTCCTGGTGTTCTTCAAGATATACCTCCTGAGGTTTCTCCAACGATTCTTCGTAGAGTTCAGCCAGAGTTTCCTTTTTGAGTTTTTAAGAGATTTCTCCTAAAGTACTCGCAAAGATTGCTCCTAAAGATGCTCCAGATTTATATACTTGGCATTCTCTACAGATTCCTCTTGTAGTTCCACCAGAGGTTTCTCCTGCAGCTTTCTTTCCAAGTTTTTCTACAAATTCCTTTAGAGTTCTTCCAGAGATTAGTACTGGAGTTTTTTCATAGATTCCTATTACAGTTCCTCCAAAGGTTCCTCATGGTGTTCCTCCAGAGATCCATCATGGAGTTGCTCTAGAGATACTTTCTGGAGTTTTACCTAGGAAATTCATCCTAGTTCCTCAAACGGTCCTGATAGTGTTTTTTTTTTCGAGTTTTGTTTTGGAATCTCTCCAGACGGTTCTTCAGAGATTTCAAATTTCTCCTTGAGTTTCTACAGAGACTTCTTCTGGAGTTTTTTTTAAATAATTTTCTCCTCAGGTCTTCCAGAGATATCTCCTGCAGGGTTTTCAGAGATTCAATAAAATTAGTTTTTGAATTTCTCCCAAAGTTTCTCTTAGAGATGCCTACTGGCGTTATTCCCATGATTGCTCCTGGTTTTCTGCACAGATTCCTGCTGAAATTTCTCTAACGATGTTTCTACAGAGAATTTCTTTCAACTGTTCCACCGAAGATCCCTCTTGGAGTTTCTTTAGAGATTCCTCCAGAAGTTACTTCAGAGATACTTCCTAGCGTTCCTCCAGAGATTTCTCTTGGAGTTTTTGCTAGATTTATCTTGTTCAGAGTTTTCTCTTGGAGTTCCTTTAGCCATTCCTCCATAGGCTCCCGATGGAGTTTCTTCGGAAATTCTTCTTAGTGTTTTTGCCAGAGGTTTCTCCAGGTATCAGTAGGTTGACTTCAGAGGCTCGTTTTCCTCAATTTGGGAAATTCGTGCCACCTGGAGGTCCCTCCAGAGATTCCTCTTGAAGTTTCTCCAGAGATTCTTCTGGAAGTATCTTCATGAATATCTTCTGAAGTTTCGATAGAGATTTCTTATACACTGTAAATTTTGTTTACTGGTATTCAGCAAACTTTGATGATTTTTTTTTGTGCTGATTGCATTCAGCAATACGAATTTACTGAGTATCAGCAATCATTTTTCAACTTCCTGAGCCATCCAGCAAATTTGATAGTTGATCAGCAACGTTGCGCTGAAATTTAGTAGCATTTTAGAAAATATTATGTGTAGAGTTACCCCAATGATATCTTTTGGCGGTCTGTAAAAGTTCCTGCTGGAGTTCCTCCAGAATTTTCTGATGGAGTTTCCTCAGAGATTCTTCTTTAAGTTTATCCAAAGCTTCCTCTTGTGTTCCTCCCAAAACACCTCTTGGAAATCTTCCGGAATCTCCTCCTGGAGCTTCTACAGAGATTTTTACTGAAGTCTTTTCAAGTTTCCTTCTAGAGTTTCAAATAATACTGCCAGATTTCCGAAAGAGGTTTCTCCTGGAATTCCTCTAGCGATTCCTACTGGAGTTTCTTCAGAAGTTTCAATAAAAGGTTCCTCCTGGTGCTTCTGCACAGATCCCTCTAAGAGTTGCTCTAGAGATACTTTCTGGATTTCTTCCAGAAATTTCTGCTGGAATTCTCCAGAGATTTCTCTTGCGGTTCCACCGAATGGTCTTGATAAAGTGTTTCAGAGATTTTTCTTGGAATTTATGCAGATGTTTCTCCAGAGATTCTTCTTGGGGTTTGCTCCTCCAGGAGTTTCTACAATGATTTCTCCTGGAGTTTTTTGAAGAGATTTTTCCTGAAGTCTTCCAAAGGTTCTTATTCCAATTTCTCCAGAAATTTCTCTTAGAGGGTTTTAAGGGATTCTTGAAAAGTGTTTAAAGATTTTTCCCAAAGTTCCTACTGGAGATATTCCAATCATTTATACGGACGTTCTCCAGAGATTCCTGCTGGAATTCCTCACGAGATGTGTAGTGAAAATTTGTCAGGGATTTTTAAAGAGTTCCTCTAGAAGAACTACTGGTACTGCTCCTCCAAAGATCCCTCTTGGAGTTCGTTAAAGATGCCTCCTGAAGTTACTGTAGAGTTCCTTCCTAGGATTCCTTCAGTGATTTATCTTGAAGTTCCTCCAGAGGTTTCAAAAGGAATTTCTTCGGACATACTTCTTGAAGCTCTCCAGAGGTTCCTCCAGTGATGCTTCTTGAAGTTTCTTCAGAAACTCCTCGGGAAGTTACTCCTCCTCCTCTTCCTGGCGTTCCTCCAAAGATCCCTCTTAGAGTTGCTTCAGAGGTTCTTTCTGGAGTTTCTTCAGAGATGTCTCCTGCTATTCTTCAAAAACTTCTCCAGGAGTTCTTGTAGACGGTTGAAGAAGTTTATCCAGATTTTTTTTTATTTTCTACAGAAGATCCTCCACAAGTTTCTTTTGGAGTTTATCCAAATGTTCGTCCTAGAGAGCTGAGATTTCTCCTGGAGTTTCTTCAGAGATTTCTTCTAAAGTATTACAAAGATTCTTATTGTAATTCTTTCAGAGATTTCTCCTGAAGGGTATTTAAAGATTTATTGAAAAATTCTATAGGTTTCTCCCAAAGTATCTCTGGAGATTTCTACTGGCATTACTCCAATTTCTTGGCGTTCTCCAGAGTTTCCTGCTGGAAATCCTCCAGAATGATTCTTAAGAGATTCTCTCTAGAGTTTTCCCAGAGGCTCCTTCTACTGCTCCTCCAAAGGTCCCACGAGGAGTTTCTCTAGAGCTGAAGTTAGTTTAAAGATACTTCCTGAAATTCTTCCATTGATATAATTTTGAGTTTTTCAGAAACGTATCCAGAAAAATCTCTGGATTCTTCTTGAAGCTTCTTTAGATGTTCCTCCACAGATTCCTTTTGAAGTGTTCTCAGAAATTATTCCTGGAGTTTTTTTTTTGTTTCATAAATTCCCCATGAAGCTTCTTTAGAGATTCCTATTTAAGGTACTCCAAAGGTTGCCCTTCTATTCCTCCTCTTGCTGTTCTTCCAGAGAGCACTTTTCCAGAGATTTCCAGAAGTTCTCCAAATTTTTTAATTGCAATTCCTTCAGAGATTTCTTCTAAAGGGGAATCATTGTAAAGCTTTCAAAGATTTCTCCCAAATTTCTCAAAAGATTCCTACTGGAGTTTTTCGAAATGTTTTTCTCAAATTTCTACAAAGATTACTCCAAGAATTTTCCCGAGATTTCTCCCGAAGTTAGTCAGATATTCTTTTAAATTCATCCAGAGATTTCTCCAAGAGGGTTTCCAAGGATTCTTTGTAAAGATTTTTGAAGATTTCTTCCAAAGTTTTCCTACTGGGGTAGGGTTACTTTAATGATTTCTTCTGGCGTTCTCCAATGAATTCTGCTTCAATTCCTCCAGAGATTTCCAATGGAGTTCCTTTAAAAGTTCTATTGGAGTTCCTCTAAAGCTGTTTCTTCAAAGTTCACCCTTAGAGTTCCCCTAAAGGTACTTACGAACTTCCGATATTCTTTCTAGGACGTCTCCAAAGGTTCATCTTAAGTTTATCAGAGACTTATTCTGTTATTCTCCGGAAATTTCTCCTGGTGTTCCTCCAGAGATTCCTCTTAAAGTGTCTGCAGAGATTCTTCCTGAAGTGCCTTCCGAAATTCCTCCTGAAGTTTCTTCAGAGATTCCTACTAGAATAACTCCAATGATTTTTCGTGGCATTCTCTAGAGGTTCTTGCAGGGGCTCCTGGTGAAGTTGTTCAGGTTTTATCTAGTAGCTGATCCTGCGGTTGCTATTATAGCTATTATATACCTCATAAAGCTATTCCAGAAGCTTTTCCTGGAATTTATTCTAATATTTTCTCTTAAGTTTTTCAGATTTCTTCTGAAGTCTTCCAAGAGTTCCTCCAGGTATTCCTCCAAGTATTCTCCTCGATTTCCTACACAGCTTCTTTTTGAAGAATTATAAGAATCCAAATATTTTTTTTTAAAGTTATTTCTGAAGATTTCTCCCAAAGATCCTTCAGATCCAGAGCTTCTTAATGTGGTTTCTTCAGAGCTTTTTTTAGTGCCTTCAGAGGTTCTTCCTGATGTTTCTTACCAGATTTCCTATGAAATGTTTTTCTAATTCTTCCTCCTGAAGTTTTCTCGGAGATAACACCTGGAGTTTTTCAAAATTTCATTATGATTTGTTTCTTGTACAATTTTGCAGGGACCAATTCTAGAGTTTTTGGGGTGTTCCATGTTGTCCGTTGCCTGGGATTCCTCCTGAATTTATCTTGAAGTTTATCAAAGATTTTTCAGCTCCTTTCCAGAGTTTCATATTGTTCTTCCACAGGTTCTTCTATCTAAGAGTTTTCTAAGAGGGCTGTCCAGTGATTCTTGTTACAGTTTCTCTAGAATTTCCTACTAGAGTTATTCCAAAAATTTCTCCTGGCATTTTCTTAGAGTTTCTGCTCGAGTTCCTCCAGAGATTTCTGATGGAATTTCTTCAAAGATTTTTCTGGCAGCTGATTAAGAATGTTGTCTTTGTGTCCTCCCGAAATACCTTTCGGATTGCTTTCAGAAGCTCCCCCTGGATTTTCTTCATAAATCCATCCAAGAGTATTACAGCGATTTCTCCTGAAGTTTTTTTAGAGATTCCTCGTGGAGTTACTCCAGATATTCCTCCTCGGTGTCCTCGAGAACTTTTCTCTGAAGAATTATGAGGATAGTCCTGATAAAGTTTGACATGGTTTTCAGAACCTCTCAAAAACTATTAAAGCTTCAAATATGTGCTTAATCAGGGATGAATATTTTATTGTTGATGAATGAGTTGTCTCTAGGTTTTGGTTCAGATTGAGAACTACTCAGACCAGCCCCAGCTAGAAGTTCCTACGACGACACAAAGAGGTTGATTTAAATATCATCTCCCTGTTCCTCCAACCGGTGTTCGGACTCCAAGCAATCGAAGAAAATGAAAACATCGAAAGCACCCCTCAGTCCTCGTACCCAGAGAGGCACGCCAGAAGAAGAGGGTCTAGCTGGGTGGCTGGGAGGCACGGGCTGCAATTACGGGTCTTCATTGAAAGCGAAATCTCCGCGATGTGGATGGGGTTCTCCGAAGCGAGTCTGGTACAAGCAACAGAGTGAGGCGACGTCGACGATGCATGAAAGTGAAACCGGTGTGGTGTGCTGCCAAGTCCTATTAATGTGTACATTACTACCATCATCACAACAACATCAGCAACGCGGTAGACGACTGAGATACTGTACTGGACAAAGCTGGTTTGTGGCACGACGACGACGACGACGGGGGAATTCTGCGCTTTCAGGGACATATCCATCCAGCAACAGCTGTCGTTCGGTGGGCAACATTGTAGGTAGAGGTCTTCAGCGCGCGGCGCGCGGTAAATGTCAATAGCATCACTCAAGTGGATCCTCAATTTGTTGCGCTCTTGGATGCCCCGCGTGCCACCGCTTAGATGATATTTGAGAGTAACGCGATGCGCCGTTTTGGAACGAGGGCTTCCGCTGGAGATCCATCTCGTTGACGATCATCGCGATCATCTTCAATCTGGGAAAAAATGGTCTCGATGTCGTCACTTGAGAGGTACGGCCGACCAAATGAAACTTATTTCATAAATCAATAACGCAAACTGCTTCCCGTACATGGCCTCATGGAGATTGACGGCCGCAATCATGAAATACGCACTGGTTTTGATTTAATAGCCAATCAACTGGTGCGGTGGTCGGTCTGTTGGTTGGTCCGTTGTGGCAATAGTTGCTTGTTCTACAACGCATTTCCCAACCCTCGGGGCACACGTTCTGATGGCAAATAACTCATTCAGCGCGGCAGCGCAGCGCCCGGCACCTAGATTGCGCACTTTTCCAGTACTTACCTAGTAGTGCTAGGTAGCTCTGCGAATTTTTCGCAACACCAACCCAACAGCCTCTTTGGCCACGCGCAGAACGTCGTGTCGCGCCGGGGTGTTGGGTGTAACGGGTGAGAATTTCTCACCCCGCTGCACCGACTGCAACCAGCTACTTAGAGTACCCTCCGAGAAGCAAACCTCGGGCTCGGAGATGGCGATTGAATCGCGGTGCTGGTGAGCGGTTTCGCAAGTCCAATAATCTGTCTCTACGCGTAATGCTTCGTCCAAGCGGCTACTGCTGGCTGGTGCTTTGCAATGGGTGGGTATGGGACGGATATGGGTTGTAGGGGGTGGCAGGCCAGTCATCCGCTCCGGTATGGCGTAGTGCGAAGAACTGCTTTGGGGTAAGGACGACCAGTAGCAATCCAAACGGGTGATGATGGACGGTAATTAGTCGCGGTGATAAATCCACTGACAGTCGGCATAATGAGTGGAATTTTCGAGATTTAATTCAGCTGCGGGAAAAGAGGATGCAACGGAGAATGACATGTTCAGCTTGATAGGGCTGACTGAAAGCTTCTTTAATAAAGACAAGAAAGAGCTTGATGGGACATCTGTACAGCCATTCCTTAGAAAATCTATAGAGTAAAACTCCGAATGTCGTAATACTTTGTGGGTTTGTAGTACATTGCAAATAACAGGGCACTGCAGGGGAGTTTTTTCGTTATCGTACAAATTGGTACGAAGGTTCTCAGAATTTAATGAAATTTTCCGGAAAACTCCTGTAGAAAACAAACATTTTCACAGACACCACCTACTTTGAAAAATCATAACTCAAGAATGAAGCAAATTTTCTCAGCAATTGAAAAAAAATATATAATATGAAAATTGTTTTCCACAAAATTTTCCACTGTTGAAGAAAATCGGTTGGAAAAGTCGGAAAATAATTACGAAAAAAAAATCCCAAAATATATATTTGGGGAAGGAAATTTTATAAGCTATATTCTGTGAAATTATTATTAATCAAGACGGTCGAAAATCAACCAACATCTGAACAACTTTCACAAAATTGGTCATGGCTAAGGAACGAAAAAAAAATACATCCTGAAAATTTCATAGAATATAGCTTATAAAATTTCCTTCCAAAAATATACATTTTTGGGAATTTTTTTCGTAATAAGTTTTTCCGACTTTCCCAACCGATTTCACAATAACAAAAAGTGTATCTACAATGCTTCGTTCTTAAGTTATAAATTTTCAAAGAAAACGGCTCATGTAGCACATCTGGACAATTTCCACTTAATTGGTCATAACTTAGGAACGGAGAAAAACCACATCTTGAAAATTTTACAGAATATAGTTTATGTAGTTCCCTTCCAAAAATATATTTTTTGAGAAATTTTCCGAACTTCCCAGTTTTTCCGACTTTTTCAATCGATTTTCCTAATCAGTAGAAAATTTTGCGGAAAACATTTTTCATTTTGTGGTTTTTTTTTTTTTGAATTGCTGAGAAAATTTGCTTATGAGTTCACAAAAACAAATTATGTCAACGATGCTTCGTTCTTGAATTATGATTTTCAAAGCATGTGGTGTCTGTGGAAAACTTTTGTTTTCCACTGAAGTTTTCCGGAAAATTAGGCAAGCTTGATTTTTTTTTTCAATTTAGTTTTTCTTCATTTACCACACCTATGAAAAAAAAATCATTGAATTCTGAGAACCTTCGGACCAATTTGTACGATAATAAAAAAAAATCCCCTGCACTGTTTTGATTTTGTATGGGACGTTTCCTGGCTTTGTTGTTCACAAAATTTCTGTAACAGTGAAAGGATAGGAGAGAATTACATGCAGCGCCCTATTAAATAGAACTATATTTTATAATTTCATTATTATGATGACCAATTTGAATATAAACTGGTCCAAAAAATCAAAGTTTTTCAAAATCAAATATTTTCAAAAAATCATTTTCAATAAAAAAATGAACCAGATGACCGATTCGAATTTTTTCTTTTTTTTTTTAAGATAGACAGTAAAGTTTTCAGGAAAATAAAAAAAAAAGTTAAATAGGCCAAATTATATGAATGTGCATAAAATTTAAAAAAAAAAAACGTTTTCATGGTCTTGGTAACAAAGGGGCTCTTTATATTTTGATCTAAACACTTATCGGAATATATGAAAGAGTAAGATATACATGTTTTTTTTAAGTTTTGAATAAAATATGACTGTTTGGAATTTAAAAGCTATAAATTCCCTAACCTTTTTTTAAATTTTTAGACACTTTTTAAAATTTCATTATAGGGGAACATATGTTTTTTCGATGGTTTTTTTCTCTTGGTCATGGAAGGTGTTGCAATTGTGGGAGGTGCTGGCGAAAGCCGACTCTTTCAGCAGAATGGAAAAAAAATGTTTTTTTCCAACGATCAGCTACAAAGCTATAAAAAGGGTATTTATTAATCAATTATAATTATTCTACTTATCTCATAGCGTACAAATTCGGTGACCGAATACGGGAAACGCATTCGTTCCATGTTTCACCTCCGCACTACAGCTATTGATTTGAATTACTGATCATGATCTGTTATTATGGGCCGTACAAATAACCGTCGTTTTGCGTAGGGATGCGCAAGATACAATTTAATTAATATTAGAAAAAGGTTCAAATTTTATCTGCGCTGCTATGCGCAACAGAAGGGTTTTTGGAACCTGTTGAACTCAAAGTTTTTCCTCATATTTTTCCCACCCAAGCTAAGTTATACGATCAAGTTTTGGACAATTTGGCCAACAAAAAACGCTCATGACGAAGAGAACAAACAGGCCTATAATACCCAAAGTCATCCTATTTAGAATTATTATAATTCAGGTACAAAAAAAAAATGCAATAGAAATCATAGCTTTTTTTTGATTATTTGCTTTAATGAGAATTTTTAGAAGAAAAAAAATCTACTCTGCAATAGCCGCCGAGTTCTACCGCAGCTGTCAAAGTTCTTCCCTAATCATAAGAATCATCCTATCATTATTAGCCAAATTCGAGAATGTTTGCTGAGTGAATTGCTCTGAAAAACAAAACACATACAGTTATAATAAGTGTCGTGTAGTGATTCTTCCAGAATTTTTTAACTTTCACGTTACGGGTATTATTTCAGAAAATCCATGGAATTGGATAAGGAATTCATCCAGTAACCCCTCCATTTTTATTAATGTCTAAAATAATTCCACTAAGGGTTTCTCAAACAGTTTTTTTTTTTTCAGGTGTTACTCAAGGTTTTTCTTCACTAACATATTCTGAGATTTCTTTTTGATTTTCCTATGATTCTTTCAGATATTACTCCAGGGTTTTTTTTTAAGAATATCTCTAGAAATTTCGACAGAAATAAGATATTTAAAAAAAATCGTAAGGGGTTCTTTAAGATGTTCATCCACGGATTATTCCGGAAATTTCTTCAGAAATTCCTACAGAAATATTTCCAAAGACTTCTTCATTAGTTTGAGGATTATTCTGTGGATTTCAGCAAGGAATTTCATGTGAGATTCTTCCATTATTTTTTTTCCGAAATTCATCTATAGCATCTACAAAAAAATCTAAAGTGTTTCTTTCGGAAATTTTTAAAGGGCTTCTCCAGGAATCTCATGCGAAATAAAGTTAGGGTTTACTGAAGAAATTTCTAGAATGTTTTCGTGGGGTATTGCTCCTGCGGTTCTTTCAGAAATATTTCCTGGGATTATTTCAGTGATTCCTTAAGAATTTTTAAGACATTTCTTCACTTTTATCTAAAGATATTTTTGGAGATACCTAATCTTTGGAGGAGTTTCTGCAGAAATGTCTGGGAAGTGCCAAGGAGTTCTTTAGATGGCTTTGGAGGAACTCCCAAAACAGTTTTATGAGAAACGTTTGAAGAAGTGCAATGAAAACTTCCTGGAGGAGTCTCTAAAAAAAACATCTCTGAAAAGATTTCTGAAGGACACTCTTGAGAAATTTCTGAAGTTATATCTGGAATGCTTGAAACAATTTCTACAGGAATCCGAGCAGAAACTGAAGGCAAAGGTTCATTTCTGAAGAGGATGTTCAGAAGCAGGAAAACTAATATAGATTCTTTTAGATGGGTTCTTAGACAAGTTTCTTGCAAAATTTCCGTGTTTTTTTTTGGTATTTTTATTTCAGTGTATTTTAACTTAGGCTAATTCTAAACTAAGGGAAATTTCTTATACGGACAAAATCCCTGAAACATTTTTTTAATAATTGCTAGAAGAAATTTATGGGAGGAAACCCAGCAACTACTTGAGAGAAACCTTGAAAAATTTTTGAAGTAAAAATCAAACTATGCTTCTGAAGAAAATAATATGTTTTCGGAGGAACCTCCAAAGAAATGTCTGGAAATTTCTAGGATATTTCTGGAGAAACGACAAGAAATAAATCTGAAAGAATTCCTGGAATAATCTCTGCAGGTATTCCTGAAGGGTCCATGGAAAAACTTCTGAAGGAATCCCTTAGGAAGGTCTCAATGAACACCAATAGAAGTTTGAATGTGATTCCTGAAGGTATATCCCTTTCGTGACGAACCAGCACAATTGTGCTGTTGAGCAATAACAGTTTTGTGGAATTTTTTCAACTGTTTAGTCTTTGGTTTACCTGATGTAAATTGTTTTGATAATTGAGCCATTACTTATACTTGCATGTGTGCAAACAAACTTTTGTTTATGTTGTGTGTGTAATTGACCACAACAAGCTAAACAAAAAGTGAGCAAAAATTGAAAAACATGAAAAAGTTTTATCTGCCGCAAATTTTAAATTTTCGATTTATCTAGGTGGACAAAGCTAGGAATCGAAAGACAAGGAGTAGTTCTAGCAAATGCCAAAGAAAAAATGTTGATCTGTTAAAAAGTCTGAGAGTTCTGGAGAGCCAAATTTGAGCAATTTGTATGGAGATTTCACTTTTTTGAGCTCCGTCACGAAAGGGATATTTGGGGAACTTCGGGGACGTATCTCATGAGAACTTCCTAGAAATCTAGAGGAATGTTTGAAGTAATAGTTGAGAGAATCTCTGGAGTAATTACAGAAAGAAATTTATCGAAGCTCCAACAAAAATTTCAGAAAGCATTCCGGCAAGGAAAAATTCTAAATTTATGGAGGAACCGCTGAAGAAATTTTGGGATGAATACTAATTTCCTGCAAGAATCTCTTGTACTTGAATTACTGAAAAAATAACTGGAGTAGTTTTCGATGAAACTTCTGAAGGATTTACTAGAGGAACTCCTCCACAATAAGATAAAGAGTTTCTGTAGGATTTTTTTTTTTGTACGAATGGCTGGATGAAAACTGGAGAAACGCCGGGAGGAATATCTTGCAGAATTTCTGGAGAAATTTCTTCAGGAATTCCTGGAAAAGCCTTTAAAAATCCTGAAGAAAACACCAGCGGAATTCCAGGAGGTATTTTTGGAGGAATTCTTGCTGAAATCATGAAATGGGTTCGTGCAATAAATCCAGAATTCTTTGAGAAATTGTTGGTAGTTCCTAGAGGTGGACTCTATTTTACTATCATAAATTTTGAGCTGCTGAACTATAGCAACATTAGGTATTCTAGATTTTTTTGGTTCTGGATCGAATTATTGGTCCATACACCTTCAGGTCCTTGGGTTGATATTTTATTTGATAAGGCCGATGCAAATATTTAATTTGTTTGATGTCACCATTCCCCCTTTTAAAAAAATTCCAAAATATTGAAGGGACGAATAAAAACCATGGTGGCCAATGACTCCATTTTTTTCAAGCATCAGTTTTTCAATAGCTGAGAGAGATGTTTTTCAATAGTGGTTATATTTTTAAATTTTATTTTTTTTTCTTTTTTATTTTTTTGTTCCTTTTTTATTTGTTTCTCTCCTTCGTACCTGATGGGATGTGTCGGACTTAAAAGAACAATAATATTTGCATCGGCCTAACTAAAGAACATCGCCCTAGTTGGGAAAAATTATTCAAGCACTGTGCATAAGGTAAATGAAGTAAATTTCTTGGGAACGTACATACCATCATATGCGGCGCTGGAATTTGGAATCGTTGGTAAACAGCTCTGATGTTACCATAACATCACTTGTCTATAATAACTTTAATAAATATCCATAGAACAGGCATGCGACTTTGTGAATTTCTACCTTGAGGAATCTTTCATAAATTTCCTGCAGAACGTTTTCAAGGAATCTCTATTTCGATTAACATATCCCAAGTAACAATTCCATTGCTGATTGGTTTTGATTGATGTTTATTACGGTTTTATTACAGCAATAATTAAAACTCACAGTTTTATGACTGCCTTTATGAAAACCATTGATAAAATGTTTTATAGTATACTTGAAGATATCCATAAAAACAGATTTCAAGAGTAAACAAAACTTTTCGATATGTAAACCTTCTGGCAATCATTATTACCTCAATAAAACTGTTAAAACTCTCAACAGATGGCGATCCGTTCGATTAGTAACGACATCTGTTGATGGAAAAGCAGAAACTACGACACTGCTAGGTTTATTGCGATCATCATAAAAGTAAACTTGCTTTCGTTTTATTTTCCCTGATTATGGTCGTCGCCATATTGAAGAATTAGCTAACGTGAATGGAAAATAGTTAATTTTGCTTAAATTAGCAATGGATTGATAGTTTGCCACCATTTTCATAACATGCTCACATTAATAAACTCTCTCTGCTGAGTTTTCTTGTGATTCGAAATAGTTTTACTAAATTCACAAATTGATTTATTCCATTCCAAGATGATAATATTCACTATTTCCGAAGCGCATTAATTTTATGATTCTGCAACCCCAATATTCACGGTAAATTCGAATGCGCATAAGCCTACCAGCACAATAACTACTAAAATATAACTTTGAAATGATCGCTTTCTACTTACGAATGATGTATCCTCCTGAATTGAACGTTCAATCGAAGAAGCTTCTCTGCATTTTGAGCTGTCATAGTTTTTGTTGAAAAAAAAAACAACAACAATCGAGAGGTTTTAAAACGGGTTTATTGCTACTCTTAATGCAATTTGCAAAACCTCTCCGAGAGTGGTCCATTTAGCCGGAAGATGCTCTTAAAGAGGTTATCGAGAGGTTTTGATGTATGATTCAGTTTTATTGCAAGTTTTATAAAATCGGTCATGAAGATCTCTTGTAGAGCCGAACAAAACTTAAAATGTTACTTGGGATTAAGAGCCCCTAGTGAAACATGTAACTAAAGATTTTTGAAAAATCACGGAAGCACAAACCAAACGTTCGTTGAAAACTTCCTAGAGAATTCCTGGAAAATTCTGATATTCTGGGAAGTATTTCTAAAGACAAAATCAGATTTAAGATGTGTTGAAAGAAAATCAAGAAATAATTCTGTTCAAATTTCAAATGAAAGGTGTAGATCAGTTCCGCATAAGTCCTAAAGGAGTACACATTGAAAAAAGGACCCCTATGAAACTAAAAAAAAAATACTTTTTTGCGCAACACTTCAGATGGAGCTTTAAAAGCAGAATTAAAAACAATTTTTTGCAAAATAAAATTAAATATTTAATTAGTTTTATGTTACTAAAAATCCCAGAAATTTAAAAAGCAAAAAAAAACCACGGCCAAACAACATTTTTTCAATATGACATACATTTTCAATAGTGGTTATGTTTTTAAACTTTTCAATAGTTTATTTTAATGTTCTTTTTTTTTTTTAAATTCATCGGAAAAATGCTGTGTAATATTTCCAAAAAAATCTATAAAAGTTTCCATAGGAGTTTCTTTATTGATTTGCCTAGAAACTTCGAATTCCGAAGTTTGTCTCTGAAGGGATTTCTAAATATTCTTCGAAAATTTCTAAAAAAGGAAGAAATAAAAAATAGTGCAGACGTCTTTCAAAAAAAATCCAACATCTAGGCAATATGAAGTATCGTAATCGACGTTCAACAAGTGTCTTAGAAAACCTTGTTTTACAGAATAAGATTTAGTTAGATCACATGAATACATAAAAGATTTACGGAAAACGTCGTAGGAATAAGTAAATCAATCTACTTTGCTTCAATATAAATTGAAGCCAACATTCGAAGAGGGTATTCTGCTTAGAGAGTTCGAAAAGTCGGTACAAGATGAAGCCAACATGTTTTAATAATAATGAGTGCCCTTTCGACCCATATAGCTACAGCTGTTTAGGGATCGGCCAGGTATTCAGCATGGCTATGCTGAGGGTGACGGATTTGATTCCCGGTTGGACCAGGAACTTTGCGTTATGGAAATTTCATTGACTACCTTGGGCATAGAGTATCTTCTTGCTTGCCTCACGATAGGCCCATGCAAAATTATCATTGGCAGAGGAAGTTCTCAATTGTTAATTGTTAAAGTACTCGTAGAATACTTAAACTGAGAAGCAGGCTTTGTTTCAGTGGGGACGTTATGCCAGATAGAAGAAGGATAAGAAAATGTTTTAATAAAAAAAATAAAAAAAGTCAACGAAACAAAAAAAAAACAATCAAAAAAGTTTTCAAACTTACGCACACATTAATATATGTTTTTTTTTAATGCACAATTTGATAAGGGCCGCGTTCAAAGCCACGGGCTAGGGCTAATACGTTTCACATAGTCCCAAGTAACGGCAAACAAATAACTTTCGTTGACTCTATCAGAACTCATGGAACAACCACTGTGGGAGGGCTGGAGAACAAGGGGTGCCGTAAACTTGTTATTCTAATCAATGCTAATCGTACATGTCGTGTTCTGTCCACCACACGTCGCGTCGCGTCACCGTTATCCCAAAGAATCCCTGCCGTTTTGTAACATCGGTGCGAAATGTGCTACCGCTACGGAATGGATTTCCATGTTCTCCATTTGTAATTGATATCACCAATCTCGATGCAAGGTGACGCTGAGTACCCACATCTAACGTTGCGGCAAAACACCACAACCACTCAATTAAGTACCGATGGACCTCTAGCATTTCACAGCGAACGATGATGTGAAGGTGCATCATCGTCATCGTCCATCAGTGCATCTGTGCATATTTAGTAGAATTACCTTCGACCACGAAGATGAGAGACGAGACATCGAAAAGGTAGAATCAATCATCGTCGTTGTTTTTAAAATGCTGTCGTAGCTTCCATATCTACTAAATCAGCAACAAAGTATCAGTCGGAGACGCATCAATCGAACAAACGGTGCTGAACATCCATATCCAGCATACCTACATATGCTTTCAACAGCCAGCGTAACGACACGCAGACTTGTAGGAGATTCAAGTTTCGAAAGAAATTGAGGCCATTCGATCAAGCACACGCCGAACGGGTCGCGTTGCTTTTTTGTCTCTCCAACACAGACGTCGTCGTCGCCGAATTGCGCTTGCTTATGGGTTGACCATGAACGCCCGGTGTCAAAATGCGCGACGAGCAATCTGCAGTTTTTTTTTTTTTTTTTTTTGGCGATCGGCAACGGTCAAGTGTCTGCCAAAAAGTAAACCGCGTTGACCACGACCGACGGACGCTCGATTGGATTCATGATCACGTACCACACCGCCACCAACCTTTTGCGCGCCCGTATTGGACGTAGGTTTGTTAAGGCAAACTACGGATGGATTAGGACCAAGCGCAACCATGGGTCACCACCGTTTTAGGGGGGAACGGAGTTTTTGCGTGGACGGACGACCTGTCCGAAGCCACCAAATCGATTGATGTGTGTTTGAACTGCTAATTAGAGGGTTTTGGCCGTTGCGTTGCTTGGAGGTGAGGTTGGACTTTTTCCTGGCACTTGTGCGCAGTCGGACAATATGCCTTATGGCATATTAATATGTGGCCATGGTCAGTCAGTTGCGCAAGGATTCGTGGGCAAGTGGATGTCGGGACGGATTAGCTGTACCTAGCTGAATTCTACATATTTCAAAAATCGAAATGTAAATCCGATGATTCCAGCTTCGGCGCAAACAACACCTCTCGTTGCATAAGCTTTCATCGCATAATATCTATGAAGTGAAGACTCCCAGGCTCGTCAATTTTCACAACCACCACTGGCGTGGCAAGGGGTTTAATTACGTTTTTTTTTTTTTCTACCGGCTTGCAGAAGCTTTTAGATAGTTCAGTTGTAACGAATCTTTGGGTGATTTGTAAGTGATGTCAATTGGCGTGGCTAAAAATATATTGAACCCTGAAAGGTCCTATTTCGATTCTGAGATTTAGAGCTGTAAATTAAAGAGACTTTCAGCCCTTGGCTGGTTCGTCTCTCGTGTAAATTAAATGTTAGTAATGCCGATATGTCCAACCAAATATACAGAAGATTTTGATGTATTTGTATTGTACTGTATTTGTATTTGTACTGTTCAATTAATAAGCCGAGAACATACTGTTTTGAACTATGATTTTACATTAGATTTAATGGTTGGGGGATGGTTTTCTATTCTGATACATAAGATTCTTATGTTTTCGAATTGTTTCAAACAGTAAAATGCTCAGTAAACGTATTGTTTTCAGATTGTTTTATTTCTGATTCCACATTTAATTCAATAGTTTTGGAATTGTTTTCTATTGTGAAACAGAAGATTCATAAGTTTTCAAATTGTTTTAGACAGTGAAATGTATAGTAAACGTATTCCTTTGAGTGACTTTATTACTGGCTCCACATTAGATTCAATTGTTTTGGAATTGTTTTCTATTGTGAAACAGAATATTTTGATATTTTTGAATAGTTTAATTTTACAAAAGTATATGTCATGATTTTGAAATGGTTTAATCTATTTCTGCTTATTGATTTTGTTACTGACTGCTAGAAAAAAACTCGAATAAAGCGAAACTGAACTATTATTATGCATTTGAGCTAAAAGCTTGTATAGTTTAAGCTACGTTTTAAGAGCACTGATCGAACAATTATCGAATATTTAGAACACTCGTGTTGTAAATCGAGTAATGTTTAATTGCATTTATGGGCGAAGCTTAAGCTCCCATGCCCCACAGCCAGATAACTGTGTTTAGCAGACTAAGCATTATATGTGGCAACACCATAAGCGGCGTGATGGAACCGTGCCGAGCGCGCTAAGTGTTATAAGACCACTAATGTAGTTGCATTTAGTGGGTGATGAGGCACAAAAGTAACATTACAGCGTGCTTAACCATTATTGTAGCACTTAAAAATACACGATATACTACAGCTGGAACCTGTATTAGAAGATCGTTCAAATGCAAAAGATGATTTTAATACAATGATACATTTGTGTATCATTTTGGGACTTGTTTGCCCAAAACGACGCATACATCATTGTACAGATTACAAGTCCTTCAAATTTTGAATACACAAGCTTCTAGTTTGAATAGCCCTTTTAATATACGGATTGCTCAATGTCTTAATGCAAAAGATAGCGCAGCAAAGTTTTTTTTTTAATGTTTGTTACAATAGATAACTCGCGTAAGGCGGTTTCACACAATTTATGAAGGTAGTTCATGTGCATCGGGTCTTACTTCGACAACGCCAGCCCCTTCTTAGCACTTCACTCGCTCCTTATCGTAAAATCAAGAGGTTAATACATTTCAAGTAAGGTCCTTCCTAAACCAATTTGCATCCGAAAATCTTCCATCCGTGTTCCGCATTACGTCGCCGGGAATGAGCTCCAGTTGCTCGTGTTTCCTTGTCCGCGAATCGAGCTCTGTTGAAAACCGATTGCATTATGCTGCTCGTCTTGCCGGCAGTCTGGTATTTAGCATCATCCGGGGTCGCAAGTGTACCGCATTCTCCAGATCTTCCGCTGCAAATCGATTTGGAACATGAATGCCGCAGTCTCAATCGAACCTGCAATTATCATGACAGCGATGCCAATTATTACGGGTATAAATATTTGTTACAATTATAAGACAGAATAATTGTTAAATGTGTTATAAATATTATATTCGTACGTTCTTTGTGTTATATGTTTTATTTTACCTTGTAAATATTCCCCGAGTTTTAATACACATTTATAGGGTTCTGACTGAATAGAGGTACATGAAATGCAATCCACTGTTGATTGCCAACTTTCAGGCTATTTCGGGCAGCGGTCAAGTACTAGACATGTAAACCTATCCCTGCCACGGACTTCAAGTTCTTGAGCTCAAGTATCGAACCCTGAAACGGGATGCCCAATTAGGATTAGTTTTCCTAGACAAAACCAAGCTATGAACACAGCAACAAATGCTGTGAACTAAAAGGCATACTGCCAACTAAAATACAATTCCGGGATGACTGATGGACCCAAACCAATTCATGAAACCTCGTCATCCTGTGATCGGAAGATGTTATCCATCTGGATAACAGGGCACATTTATGTTCTGTGTTGTGTTGCGTCAACTTGTGATGTCTCTTATTTGTGCATTTATAAGGTTCCACGTATCGTGATGTGTTAATCCTTTGGAAATAATTTATTTTCTTTTATTTTTGTAACACAATTAGAATTATTCTAACTTCTCTGAATAAAAACCTACCTTTCTCAGCATTTTCCTGCTACCCCGCATCGGAAGATTCCTCTGGCAATCACATTGATCTAGTACTCTTCGTGGACGGCGATGGCTTCCGTTAGCACAGCTGGAAACGCTCCGGAGGATTCCCTTTACCGGTTCTAGTCTGGGTCCACTGGGAATACGGACGGGAACTCGGACGGGCAGAAGCACAACCGCTACACTTGTTGTTTTTTTTTCTGAGACAAAATGACACCAAAACATGCACGGTCAAACAAAATTCCCAAAATTTGATGATAAAAACACACGAAAAAAATGCGTATGGTAAAACATATGCAAAACAATACAATCTATTCTTACATAAAAATGTTATGTTTTTGTGTTGTAGATGCAATTTGCAAATATATTTTTGACATTTGAAAAACAATATATTTTTATGTGGACGGTACTTACTATTGTAAATCAACGGTATGAACAGAAAATCCAATGGTTCATTTTTATACGGGTGCCCTACATAAAAAGAGGGAGAGCTATTCCGATCGAAAATTGTGAATAAGAACTGTACGGCAACTATTGCAACGGTGGTCAGAGGGCGTTTATTGGGGTGAGCATGAGGGCTCCCTTTGGGGAGGTTGCAGGGGCATTTCAGGGAGTCCCAAAGGATTTTTGGAGCCATCAGGAGATTTCAGGTGCATTGCAAGGGAGTACCATGAGGTCTCAAGATTTTTTATTTTATTTGTTTTAATTTGTGAATTTCATTTTAACTATGCTAATTCTTCACACATGAATTGTTTCAAGGGGTCTATGGGGAGTTTCAGGGGGACTCAGGGTCTCCAAGGGGCTTAAAGTGGTCCAAAGGAGTTCCAAAATAATTCCAGGGGGTCTCAGCGGCGTTGCAGAGAGTACTAGGAGGTCTGAGGGACGTTTTAGAGGATCTTAGGGATGTTTCAGGGGGTTCTTAGGGGATATCAGGGGGGTACCAGAGGATCTCCGAGTGTCCTGGGCGTCACAGTCACGTGCTTCAAACATCACACCAAGTCCGCTCCACACAGGTATCCGGTGATCTCAGTGGTAATTCAGGAGGGGAGTTTTAGGGGCGTTTCTAGGTTTTCGGGCATCTCAGAGGGTCTTAAGGGTGCTTGAGGAGTCCCAGGGGTATTCCAGGGAGTTTCAGGGGGATTTAGAAGGTCTCAGGGGCTTACTGGTAGTTTCAGGGGGGTTCCATGGGAGTTCCAGGGGGTCTCATGAGCGGTTGTGGGGGTCCCAGGGTATTTCAGGGGAGTCCAGGTAATCTCAGAGGGATTTGAGGGGTTCTAAAAGGTGTTCCAGAGAGACTCAGTGGAGTTTCGAGGGGTTTCAGGGGCGGATTTTTTTATATTTTTTCCTTCGCCAATTTCCTAAGTCCTTTTAAGCTATTCTTAAGAAATGCCATCAATTATTCCACTAAGCATATGTGTCAAAAAGCAACACTACAACAATCAGGCAACAATCAGGTAATGATTCTGATATTGAACAAGATTCGTTACTTCAATATTTTTCTTCGAGTTTCATGCAGAAATGTTCTGGAAGGAATTCACCAAATAACATTTTTATCACATTTTCCAGCCGGCTGCTTCAGACAATTTACAAAGCACGACTTTTCAGATATTTTTATTTGTCAAGCTTTTCATTCGTGTAAACTAGGGATGTCAAAATCTGAAATGTTTAAAACTTCAAAAATTTTTAGTTTCATTTTTTTTTTTGTAACAAGGATTGTGTCATTTACATCCTCCAGTTGTCCAAATTTGAATGTTACTAGAATAAACGAGGAGAAGTTAGGAAGAGTCTAAGTGAGACACACAAAATAATGTATAACTTTTGATTGCAAGCACAAAAATAGCTGATTTCTTGACTAGGAATAGTACCTACAGTTAGCTACAAATAATGCTAACACAGTTTTTTACCGATTTTGGCCACACGGGATGGTTTTTATGTTACCAAAATGAAGTGTTGCCAATATCGGTGAGAAATTTTTGTAGTTTTTTTCTATCTGTATTAACGAGATTTTTAACCCTAGGCTAGTTCATCTCGGGACCCACGCTTTATTTCTCTTCCGAAGGAAGAACTCACATTGTGTGAGTTTGTCGGGAGTGGGATTCGATCCCAGGTCCTCGGCGTGATAGTCAAGTGTTCTAACCATCGCACCAGATCCGCTCCACACCTATTTTTCGTAGTCTATTTTCAATTGTTATGCGTTATTTTGGCATATATTATACATATGGACTGTTGAAATCAGGCACGTGATATTGGAGATAAGCACTGTCGCTGGAAGGTGCAGTAGCTCGTCCTCTCTGGAGCCACCATACGTTGACGACGGGGCACTTACCCTCCGTGTGGTGTTTCTGTCAGCTGCCGCGACGATCACTTGGCGACGACGACGACGACGATGATGGTAATCACACCACATCAGATGCACGGTACCGTTGCGAAGGGAGACGGTATTCGATTCCGCGTGTGCCGATCAACAGGCAAGAGAAACGCACTGAATAAACTGTCGACGACCGAAACTACTTACTGATACTCGGAGGATTGAGTGGTAGATAATTAAAATCGATTGGTCCAAATCGAATATGGGAGCAATCAACTGGCCTTCCTAGATCCGGTCAAATTCTTTCGCATTCGAAGACGTGACTTAGTCGGATGATGAAAAGTTGATCGCAATGCATTTATATTTTTTCTAGACTCATGCCAAAGTTACTCGCATTCGGAACCGTGGCGTACCAGAGTGAGAAAATAAATGCTTGCCCACACTTGAATCGGTGCCAAACTGGCCTTTTCAGACTCTTGCCAAAGTTACTCGCATTCGGAACCGTAGCGTGCCAGAGTGGAAAAAGTTTGATCGATTCAGTATGATTTAGACCCCTCGATTCTAAATACTAAGTAACTCTTTTCAAAGACTTAAATTTTTCAATCAAGCTCCAGCCAACTCCTTTCGCATTCGAAGGCTTGGGTAATAGGAGGGATTAGAAAAGATTAAGCTTCTCAAAGTGCTTGGTAAGAAGGATTTCGAGTAGCAAGTGAATGAGCGTTCTGTAGCTTGTGACGTACAAGGCAAAACTGCTGCTGTCTTTATTGTTCAATCGCCTTTTATACTCTCGTCCAGACATTATTCGCACCCTCTTTTAACATGTTTCTTCCTGATTCCTACGTAAAGCATATTAATTATATGTGTATCGTCCAGAAACTATGCTCACCCTCTTTACATCATTAATTAACTCATGATTCATCAAAATTCTAACTTGTATAATATAATCCTGCAATGAATCTTTCTAACAAGTTTTGCTAACAAATAATTAATCCCTGATCAAAACCTTTTCTGGTACTTCGACCTTTACAATACATTGGGGTTGTGTTCTTGGCTTTACGTTAGTTGTGAGCTTGGATAATTGATTACAATTTTATATCCTATCGGTGCATGTCTGGAACTAACAATTACAAATGGCGTAGCTTGTATTCTAGTTTAATGAATTTCACAATATTGCGTAATTATAAATCATGCTTATGTGTAAGTGCTATTCGATTGCGCAACATTAAATCCGATGGTGAAATTCCATACCGCGCTTGCGCATTTACGCTGTGAAACCGTGAACATACTTGAATATGATATCGTTTCTAATATGAATTAGAATGATTCATCCCCATGCCTGCTATGAGTATGCGTTCCGGGCTAATCGATTACTACGCACGCGCGGTTTGTTCCGTTCTTGATCAACCATCTCCGATGCTGCGCTATCGTAGCATATCGTATACAACGTTGTGTGAAAGGTCGCTCGTTTTCAATTCGATCTAATTGATTTTGCATATTGCAATTTACACTGGTTGTCATGAATATGTGACCAACACGATTCACAAAACGTTACCTCTACGATTATTATACAAGCTTTTGCGTTAGATTATTACAAGCGATTTGCTTAATGCTAGATGTAGGAAATGATTGGAATTAGTGTGCTCTAGTTGTTAGAAATTAATGTACTTCACGCGTCGCGTTCGTAACATGGACTATTCGCAAGTTATAAAACGATCATTTCAGGTGACATTCATAAACTACGTCATAATTTGTAAAATTGTCGATTTTTTTAAACTTTTAGATTTTTTTAGAAAAGGTCAGACTAGAAATATGTATTTAAGACAAACATAAGTGTTGCCAAAAACGAGCCATAATCGAGAGTACACAAAAACGAGTGTTGCGAAAATCAGTAAGGGACTGTATCATAAAAATCCATCAAAATCGGTTAAGTGTTAGCGGTCACAATAAGCAGATGTGGTTATTGGTACACCAAATTCCTGATCAAACCGGTTGTAGAACTCCACCATGGTTCTACTTGATAACAAGTTTTTGACTGTATGATTGTACTAAACGAAATGGCTTTTCCAGTCATGACAGAAATAAAAATACTGCTATTTTATCTTATCCAAATGTTGACTTGCCGGGGCCCGTGGCGTTGTGGCTACACGTTTACTTCATAAGTGGATGGTTATGGGTTCGATCCCAGCCCCGGCACATGCAAATTTTCGTCAGCTGCTCTTCCCCCCGAGAGCGGCTGACACCTGACCCTCTTCTGAGCATATGCTCTAACAAACCCGAAAACTTGGAAATCGGCTAACGGCAACTCAAAATGGATCCTGAATCGGACTGGAAAAGGAACACGAGCCACATATCAACATCCTCGTGCTCATCATTCTACCATGGACAGGGTAGAAAAGTGACAGCAGAGCAAAGGCAACCAGTTTGATATAGTAGAATTAGAATAGAATACATTTAGGCGATGTACAAAGTGTAAGTGCAACTGCGAATAGGAATCACTTACGCAGTGCCCTAGTGGACAAAGGAGCTGTAAATAAGGTTAAGTGTTTGAGGAATAAAAAAAAACTTCTCTTGGGCAAAATAAAAAGCAGTATTTTTATTTATATCAGGACTGGAAAGCCATTTCGCTTAGTTTTTGGTATAGTGAAATTCAAACTGCCAAACTTTGAAAGTATTTAACCAAAATGGCTGAAATTTTCTCTGAAAACAGTTTAACACAACAATTTTACACTGTCAAAGTTTTATAAAAATCGGGACAGTGTTGCCAGTTCTACAGCCAAAATAGATCACACTGATTTTTGAATGTTAAAAAGTGCCAGCATTAGTTAAAATACACAAAAATTAAAAAAAAATTTAAAATGCCCAAATTTGAAAAAAAACGTTTTTTGTTTGAATTGTTAAAAAAAAAGTATAAAATTCCTTGACGAAAAAGTTGTTCAATTCCTGGGAATATTCTTCAAGATTTTTTGAAAAAAAAAACCAAAATATAAAAGAGTAAGCTAAATCAATCAGTCACTGACAGGATTTTTTTCAGAACAATATCTAAAAAAAAATGATTCTAGGATATGTAGGATCTTTTTAACCGTCTAATGCCAAACTCTGCCTTTTGACGGGGTATAGTTTGAGCATTTTTGTATTTTTTCTTGCCTGAGAAATCAAAGCTTTTGCATTTTGAGCTGATAATAATGACTGTTCTGTATATCTCAAAAAGGTTTTTGGACTCTTTTATAGTTCATCAACATTTTTTAAATCATTGATTTTTTTTTATCATTGATTATTTTTTTTAAATTTAGTGTTTTGATCATCTTTTGGATGTTCTTGTTTGTTTTGTATTTAATCGCAACAAATAATGTACTTTAAATTTTTCCTTTATCATTCTATTAAGGTACACCGGGGCAAGTTGAAACGGGTGGGGCAAGATGAAACAGCGGGTTAACATGATGTTATCCAATAATGGTAAACAGCTTGAATGCCATAACACATACTTTATGATTCAAACAATCTTTTAGCGAAAGAAAAATTTCCAAATTGTATTGAAATCTATTTCAAAATATCGTGTTTCATCTTACCCCACCCGTTTCAACTTTTCCGGTGTACCTTATAGTAAAAGAATTGAGAGGGGTTGAATACACACTAAAATGATTTTCCTAAAAGTTACACGGAAAATAATTTTTTTAATGAAAAAAAAATAAAAATAAAAATATTTTAAAAATACACCCGATTCTTTTTTTTTGTTGCACGGGTCTGATATTCGCTATAATTCAGTCAATTTGATTAAACTCAGGAGGAGTCCAGAAAATAAAAAACAAATCCTTCCTAGATTTTTCAGGAAAATCTTCCGAAATTCTTGAAGAAATCTTATCAAAAACCACAGAAACTCTTTCAAGCATTACAAGAAATTCTTCGAATATTTTCCAGGATTTTCTCCACATACTACATTGGAATCTTTCTAGAAAACTTCGCTAGAACTCATCCGATATTCTTTTGAAAATTTCCCAGAAACTTGTTCGCAAATTCCCCAGATCTGATTATTTTCATCCGGAATCTTCTTCTTCTACTTGGTACAACGTTCTGCTTGGGTCAAAGCCTGCTCTTGGCTGTTTGAACAGTTTCACAGTTATTAACTGAGAGCTTCCTCAGTCAATGACCATTGCACATGCTTGTGTCATGTGCCAGGCATTGAGATGTTCTACGTCCAAGAAATTTAAAATAATTCCTTTTACGAATCGAACCTGTAACACTTGGCATGGCCTTGCTGAATACTCGCGCGATTATCGCTTTGGCTTTATGAGCATGTGAAGAATTAGCTTAAGTTAAAATTCACAAAAAAAGCTTTATGAGCTCTTCCAAGAGCTCCCTATGATTTTTTCCGAGAAGGGCCATCGAGTTGTTCAGAATATTTTCCAGGAATCGTTCCAGGAATTCCGCTGAGAGCTTATCAAGAATTATTCCAGATTATTCCGAAATGTTTTTTTTTTTTTTGATAATTTCCCTCTTCAAAATATTCCCAGCAGGCCTCTGAATTTTCCCATGCGCTTTTCTGAAATTCATCCAAGAATTTTCTTCTTCATTGTTGTTTTCAATAATTTCTATTTCAATTCAAACATGATATTTTATTCAAACTTCCACAATAACGTCTACCCTCCCTCTGCTACGCCAATGTCTGTCTACATTGGTCCCCCGCCGTTGGGGTCATCTTCGCCTACCCCTCGAAGATGTTTACAAACAAACGGACTCACATGAGCCGTCTTTTCACGATTTTTTTGTTTTGTGTGAATAAGTGGTACTTAATCTCGGCATCACCCACCGGCCGCGGCCACCACCACGGACCGCCACCGCTCCTCATCGATCGCCACGACCAAGCGGCATCTTCAAACCATGTTATTATCTTGTTGAAACAACTGAGAGCGACCGACCGTCCAAAGATGACGAACGTCGCTGGCTGCGGGGGTCATCAAACCCTTAAAACGTCTAACGGGGAGTTTGGTTCGGTTCGATGGTGACGTGATGACGACAAATCTTCTTGATCTGGGTCAGCCGAAACGAACCCAACGCCAGCGAAGGGTCAAAAAACCCAACGAGGATGACTCGTCGAAAATGTGCCAGCAAGATACTAATGGCACACGGCTCGAAATGCATCCCAGTGGTGTTTGATGATCGTCGTCGTCTTCTTTCAGGTGATATCTTAATATTTGGGTGATGGTGGGTCAAAAAATTATTCAACAGCTTGAAAGGTTGGGGCGACAAGTGCAGCGGCAACGGCTGTGATTAGGTCAGATGCCTCGTTGCATCAGACCCTGCAGTTAGCTCCAAACGATTGATTTGCATCCTAACGAGGTGCTGCGAGCTCTGTCTAGCTCTAGCAGCATCGCCGCGATGTCTACGTCGTCTACGTCTTCATAGTTGATGATGGGGGTGAGATGCAGCTGTACGGCGCATCTCATAACGTGCTGGGTATGATGGTGCTGAGAAACATTTGGTGGAGATTTCCGAGATGGTGGTTAAGTAAATAGCGTCCATAATTTCGGTCATCAACGGAGGGTGATGGCATGTAAAGTGTGGGTTGTTACGAGTTGATCGCTGGCAGGAGAGAAGCTGTTGACCTTCGGGAAGTGTTGACTGCTGTTTCTGTAAGTGCGTAATTTGATCTAAAAGAAAAAGTAATACGTGTGATAATGAGTTCTTGGTACACAGATGAGACACCTTCAGACAAAAACATTGATAGTGATGACCCTGTTCTTTAATTGAGTGGAATACACATTGTTGATCATGTGGTTAGCTACTGTTGGACGTATGAAAGGCTTTAAAATGCAATAATTTAGGATTCTCATGACGTGTTCAAATAGTCAACAGGTGTTTGTATATCTTAACTGTTAACGGTTGTCTGGACAAGTCAAACATGAAAACAGTTATATATTGAAATGAGTTTTTTTTGTTATTTAACTATTTAATAAGTAATAAATTCAGAATACAAGCATCCCATTAATTGTAATTCTTTTCGTTTTCTTTTTTTTTTTCAGGTATGCACTAAATCATTGGACCGCAAATACTACAAGTCGTGTGAAAAACACGTAAGTTTTAGAAAAAACCCCTTTTCGGAAATTGCAACTAAAAATCATCTTACACAACTTGAGTAACTGTGGGGCAGACCTGGTGTGATGGTCAAAGGACGTAACTATCACGCCGAGGACCTGAGATTGAATTCCACTCCCGACATACTCGCAAAAAAATGTGAGTTCTTCCTTCGGAAGGGAAGTAAAGCGTGGGTCCCGAGATGAACTAGCCTAGGGCTAAAAATCTCGTTAATACAGATAAAAAAAACTTGTAACTAAACTAATTGTCTTCATATCAGTATACACTGACCTTGTTTTACTTATCATGGATTTTTGTTAAAAAAAAACTTCAATCTCTTTTTTACCAAATCAGTTTAAAAAATTCCTTCTTGGACTTGTGTAAAAATATCCTGCAAAATTGTAACCGATCTTCCCCGATCACGCAATCAATTACTCAATACGCAAAACCGTTGCTCAACCTCATGGGCTTCTGCCTCAATCAGAATTCCAAACATCGTCCCAGCGATCGCTGCTTGATCGGTCGATTACATACTTCCAAGCAAATACGTAGAAAAATTTGGGTCACTGGGCTTGCTCGTGCTAACACCTTATTTGTCATTCCCCTGCGCAACAACCAGCCAACCAACCAACCAACGAACACAGAGTCAATCGAGCATTCTCGGTGTCATCACTTACCGAAAATATAATCTGCTGCACACCGTCTGTCGACCACTTAGCTACTACCAGCGCATAACTAATGGACCCCAACCACGAATACCTGAGTCCCCCTTCGGCGTTCACAGTCCCAGCAAAACAAATAAATCCAAATTAGCATCAATTCTAACCGTTATAATCGCTTGCCAGAGTCGGTCTCCAGGCCATGCCGGTTTGCGGGACCTCATTTTTCATTCAACAATGCACCGATAAAATCGAGCTTCTTCTGCCAACCACACCAAACAGATCCATAAGAAGAGGTCTCTAGGTCAAAGGGACACATCCCTTCCGAAGCAGAAGCAGCGCGCCCCGTAAGATAAGATCAAACCGTGTGCTACAAATGCATAATATTTCACGGTTAATACCTCGCCAAACGGTTTCCGATGGTGAATTATCGATTTTCGGTGAAAATTTATTGGCTTCGTTGGTTTTCATACAGCAGCGGAGGAGTATGTTGCGAAATGGCAGATGAATCATTTCTTCAACATTGGGAACTACCACACGAGCACCCTTTCGGAGGAATTTTGATCCTTGCTTTGTCGCGTCTCGTCGTCATCGTCGCGAAACGTGTCAAACCGATTACATAAATTATCATTGGCGCGCGAATTTACATACGACGACACCACGCCACTGATCAATGCTCAATTTGAAGTTATGATTATACTGGTAGCTATAGTAATGTGACCCCTTTTCCAGGGATGTTAAAAGCTGTCTGTAACATTGCGTTTATTGATGATTGACTCTCAACTTATGCAGTACCTTCTTCTCAAAATAAAGCGAATGTTGCAGAAAAAGTTCCTTTGGAACTCATCGAACCCTGATTAAACATTCTCAGGATTCTGGAAAATTTATAAAACTTTGAAATTTAATAAAAGTACTTCCTAAAAATTTGTGGAGGCTTCCTGTTTCTACAGAAACTGGTGGTGGAATGTTGATAAATGTTTGGGGTTCTTATAAGCTGAACCAGTCGATAACCCAAACCAAGACAAGCACGTATAATGAAGAACCGTGTTATACGTACTTTTATACGATAAAGTTACATAGCATAAAATGAGGTAAAAGTGCCTTATGCGTACAAAATAACACAATATGACTTCAGGCGATATCTGATATAATTTACGGTGTACACTTTTGCGAAGTATCACACAGCATCTTTTTTTTATTCTTCAATCACTTAACCTAATTTACAGCTCTTTTCGTCCACTAGGGCACTGCCTAAATGTAGTCTATTCTAATTCTACTATATCGAACTGGTTGCCTTTGCGCTGCTGTCAGTTTTCTACCTTGACCGTTTGGGGGTCCATTATGAGTAGCCGTTTAGAGTAGGAAACTTGGACTGGTCCGTTAGAGCATATGCTCAGAAGAGGGTCAGGTGTCACCCGGGGGAAAAGCAACTGACATAAAATTGCAAGTGCCGGGGCTGGGATCGAACCTACGACCATCCACTAATGAATTGAACGTGCAGCCACTACTCCACGGGCCCCGGCTATCACAGCATCTTATGCGTCTTAATAATATTAAAAATCCAAATTAATGCCTCTAGCGGTGATGACGACTTTCTCGTGCCTTAAAATCCTATCTGCAATACTCAAATAATTTATGATTTTCGAGTCATCATTTTTGGACACCGAATATCTTCCGAAATATCCGACACCGAATAATATCCGAAAGAGATCCATATTGCATGATTTCAGAGCATAAACTCTAGAAAACAATTGCCATCTTAAACATTGAGACACCATCTTGGATGTTTTTTTTTTATTCTTGATCACTTAACCTATTTTACAGCTCTATTGTCCACTAGGGCACTACGTGAGTGATTACAATTGACAGCTGCACTTAAACTTTGTACAGCGTCTAGAAGTATTCTATTTTACTATATCGAATTGGTTGCCTTCGTGCTGCTTTCACTTTTCTACTCTTTTCTCGGTAGAATGATGAGCACGAGGATGTCGATGGGTGCTTGTTGTTCCTTTTCCAGTCCGATTGGGGGTCCATTATGAGTTGCATTTCGCCGATGTTCAGGTACCAGGGTCCGTTTGAGCCATGGGCTCAGAAGAGGGTCAATGTCAGCCGTTCTCGTGGAGAAGAGTAACTGTCGAAAAATTGCAAGTGCCGGGGCTGGGAATCAAACCCAAGACCATCCGCATATGTTCTTGGATGTTCTGGTGCACATTTTTGGACTCCGGACGTATTTCTCATGCTAAATATACCCATATTGCTTGGTTTTAGCACCTAAAATTACATAAAACAGTCCCTATATTGTATTTGGCATTGGCACGCCGTTCGTCTAGGATTCTTGAGAGATGGGCCATCTTCTTGGATTTTAGACCACCATTTTGGATTCTCCGGTGACCATCTTTGTACTATGAACATCCTCTTCTTACCAAATACACTCATCTTGCATAGTTTCGAAATTCAAGCCTTCATAAAACAGCCGCCATATTGTATATCGAACCGCTACATTAGATTTATTGGTCACCATTTTTGGACTTTGAACAAACCTCACAAAACAGTCACCATCTTGAATTATGGCCCGCCATCTTGGATTTTAGACCACCATCTTGGATTTTCTGGTAACCATTTTTGAGCTCCAAACATCTACCCCATAACAAATATGTATATCCGTATTGCTTAGTTTAAGAGCTCAAAACTACATAAACCAGCCGCCATCTTGGTTTGCTGTCCACCATCTTGGATTTTGGATCGCCATTTTGGATTTTCTGGTCATCATTTTTGGGCTCCGAACATTTTCCCCATACCAAATATACCAATGAAGCATAGTATTAGAGCTCAAAACTTTACAAAACAGCCGCCATCTTGAATTTGTGTCTGCCATCTTGGATTTTAGACCACCATCTTGGATTTTCTGATAAACAATTTTGAACTCCGAACATCTACCCCATACCAAATATATCCATATTGTATAGTTTTAGAGCTTAAAACTCCATAAAACAGCTGCCATCTTGAATTTTGGACCGCCATCTAGAATTTTTATCCACCATCTCGGGTTTTAGACCACCATCTTGAATTTTATGGTCACCATATTTGGGTTGCGAACAAAATTCGTCAACTATGAGCAAGATTACCCAATTTGACGTGATTTGATATGTCGCATGATAGGGTTTTGTGCATTTTTACATTTGGCCATTTGCGCTGGTGCTGGTCACTTAAATGGCCATAACTCCGGAACGCATGCACCGATCCGAATAATTTTCATCAGTGAACAATGGAGAGAAAAATCCGGTTCAATTCGTCCTAGAATCTGAGAAATCGGCCAATGGGAAGTGCCTTAAAAGTGAGTGAACTTTGTCGAACTGGGTTGATTGGTATATGGGACTTGATCCTCCGAGCCCTGTTTCAAAAATTAGATTTTTGGGTGAACATATACCCTTTCAGTACACTTTGGTATACGAGAATGGCAAAAAATTACGATCGCGTTAGTATTCGGTGATTTTTTTTTTTCGATTTATTCTTAGTGCTTCGTTCTCCGTGCTTGGGCTGCGTGGCCATGCGGTTAAATCGGTGAGCTCGTTCCATGCTATTGTTTTATTGGGGAAAAGTAAAGCAATAACATGAGCTATACTGCCCCTATTCGCATAAGAGTTCCATGTTTGCTGGGTTTCCTATTCACATGGGACTGTTGTGCGAATGGGGGCAGTATACCAAATATACATTTTTTTTAAATAAATTTCGGTAAATGCGTTTGTAAAGCAATTTCTTTCGGTAAAACATTTCAAGTTAACTTCATTGCTTGATACTAATTCACCGTTACTCTTTGCTGTTAAACTAAAGTTTTTTTTTTAACATCCTTCGTCTCCATAAACTCCATTTTGTGGCTACCAAGAACTTCCTCCGGTGTTCCTGTAGAAGTCATTCAAAGTATTTTACCGAATCAGGAAATCTAGCACTTTTTCATTTCCGACTCTACAAAAACCTTCTCCGAATATTCTGTTATAAACTTACGGCCATTCCACAGAAAAACGATATAGTGAAACTCTGATTATCGTGAAACTTGGTGGGTTTGTAGCTCTTCGAAAATAATTAGACCCGTATTGTTTTTATTTTGTCATTAGGGTGACCAATTTTCAAATAGGGTGGTCCTAAAATTCAAGGTTTTTAAAAACTATTTTTTTTCTAAAAATCATGACTTTCATGTTTTTAAAAGTTAGGCGCTGTCCATAAACTACGTAGACTCAATTTTGGCAATCTCAGACACCCACCCCCCTCCCCCCTCGTAGACTTTCGTCCATACAAAATTTTCGTAATTTGTAAGGACCGTAAACTTTGGCTAGAACCCCCCGTCCCCCCTCAGAGTCTACGTAGTTTATGGACAGCCCCTTATTGAATTGTAGTTTTAGGAAAAAAATACGTTGAAAGGGCCAAATTGTATTTTTGTGCAAAAAATTTGCGAATATTTATATTAGTTTTTTCACGTTTTCGTGGTCTCGAGACCAAAGAGGTACCCTGGTTTTATATTTTTATCAGAAAATTCAGGAAATTTGGCGTTACATATCAAAAAATCAGAGATGCATATTTTTTTTGTTTTTGAGATATGATTTCTTGAAAATAAAAGGCAAAATTTTCCCATACAAAACACTTTTTTTATTTTGATTATATTTTGAATCCTTATACATGTATGGATACCAAAAAACCAGTAATCACTCAAAAAGCAATACAGGGCATAGTTTCATGAAGATTTACAATATCGGCTTAGGGACAAAACGTCGAAAGACAAAACGTCGAATGCCAAAACGTCGAATGCCAAAAGGTCGAATGCCAAAACGTCGAAAGGGACAAAACGTCGAAAGGACAAATCGTCGAAAACGTCGAAAACGAGTAAACTAAGCAAATAGTGAGTTCTTTATTCTTTTTAAGGATACTAATTCTTTCACTTGTATCTGCCAACTAGTTCCTGAGGCTGCCTGAAACAACACCTCAGGGTGGGCATGTTTCTTGACCAGTTCTTCGCGGGTAGGGAATATTCGTACTGTCATATATAAAAACTCACATCACGTCACGTTAAGTGTATCATTATTTATTCCCGGACTTTCCCGGCTTTTTCTCCTCTTACTTCTTTGGAGCCCCTTCTACTGGCACCCAGTGTTGCATTTGAACTAAACGCGAGCCAAAAATGAACTGCGCTTGGATGTGTCATCAAATCTTATGTGCGTCCTGACCAAGGTGCTGCCCTAGGACTTTGTGGCGCATCTGCATACATGCGTTGTTGCGTGAAAGTATGCGCCACAATGAAGTGGTATATTTTGGCATCGGGCATTAAGATTCTGCACCGAGGTCCGGATTATCCGGTAATTCACGGTGACCGAACCGGTTCCCCCTCTCCATAGAGGGTGAGTTTCTGAATTGAATCAGCCCAAGATTGCTAGAATTGGTGAAAAAATGGTAGAAACATGACCATTTCAGTTTACCAGGTGCCAGGGTACCATGTTGGCATGTTGGCATTCTGCGGGTGCAGTTCTTGCTCAAGTTGCGTTCACTGTCGAGCTCACGTGCGTTATGTTATGTTATGTTATGTTTGATCGCAGTGTGCCGTTTTTGAACTTCAACGCAAGTGGTCCACTGCACGAATTTATTCTGGCCTGCTTACTCTCACACGAAATTTGACGTTTGAGAGGTGCCGACACCGCTCAAACGTCAAATTTCGTGTGAGAGTAAGCAGGCCAGAATAAATTCGTGCAGTGGACCATTGATTGCCTACAAATGCAACACTGCGAGTTTCACAATGTCAGTGACACCTTCCACAAATGTTCAGCATAACGTCATAACTTGCTTCAGGGTAGCTACGATGGTGGTCTCTAGCTATCGTTGGCCGGGTCTCTGGCACATTTAGGATGGCGATGGCGATCATCGGGCGCATTATTCATTCAAGGGCGTCTGGTTTGGTTACGGCTGTACTTCTCCGCAACTCATCCGGAATTCCAGAATATGGTACTAGCACAACTATGCCAAGCATCCACACAATAATCTTTACACAGCTGGTGGTTTTGACTCGGGTATGAAGCATCATAGAGTGCAAAATAAGTCACTGACCTTCAGCGCCTGGGCAGAGAGACCCGAGATAATGAGACATAATAAGTGTGTCCCCGTTAATTAGTTCGTCATCCTGCCATCTTGGTGGATCTACCGTATTGCCACCCCTCTCAAGATATCAACAAGATTAAATCGATCCACACAAAATCAAGAAAAAATCCACACTGAACTGCGAACAGTTACACACTTTTCGACGTTTTGTCCCTTCGACGTTTTGTCCTTTCGACGTTTTGGCATTCGACGTTTTGGCATTCGACGTTTTGTCTTTCGACGTTTTGTCACCCATTCACAATATCAGGCAATTTTTGAGCAGCTAGTATTAAAATATATGACTCTTGATACTCAAAAAATCATATCTCAAAAACTAAAAAACATACATTTCTCATTTTTTGATATGTTTCGCCAAATTTTCTGAATTTTCTGAAAAAAAATATAAATCCAGGGTACCTCTTTTGTCCCGAGACCAACGTGAAAAAACTAATATGTTTGCATATTTTTTGGCACAAAAGTACAATTTGGCTCATTCAACGTATTTTTTTCTGAAAAGTAGCATTCAATAGCTTTCAAACAAAAAAAAAACAGAAGTTTAAAATCGGTTAATGGTTCAAACGTTAAGATTTTTTTGAAAATTTTTAGTTTTTAAAAACCTTGATTTTTAAGACCACCCTATCTGAAAATTGGTCAACATAATGAAGCAACAAAAAATAATTGGGTCTAATTATTTTCGAAGAGCTACGAGCCCATCAAGTTTCACGACAATCGGAGTTGTACTATATCGTTTTTCTATGGAATGGCTGTACCTACATACGAAAAAAAATCATTTAATTCTGAGAACCTTCGTACTAATTTGTACGATAATGAGAAAAAAAACCTCAACTAACAGAATACAATCTTTCATCCCATATATCTGTAGAGTTGGAACATATAACAACTTTCTAAAAAATAAACTTTCGATATAATTTCTGTCTTACGAAGCACCGACCAATAATTATCGAGGGTTTTTTGCACCGTGCCTAATGGCTCATGATCCATTCAATACCAAAACACTAGTTGGTTAATAAGCAATCAAATAATGTAATAGTATGTTGTAAAACCAAAACAAGTTTATTAAAATAATAAGATTAAATACATCTTTCTCGAAGTCTTTTTCCGTCTACTCGTTTTCTATTCTCGGCGCAACATGAACTCAATTTCCGTCGGATCTTTAAAAAAGGCAATATTGGATGGTCAAAAATTATAAAATAATCCAGGAAGTTGGGAAGGAAACGTGAGCTTGTAAATAAAGTGAAATTTATATAAAAATTGGAGAAGTATTTCCAATCGATTTCCAGTGCCATCCCGACTAGAAAAATATATCAAGTTTATAACACATTGTGTTATGATGTTATGAAATTTTTCTATAACTTGTTTTGTTATAAACTAGATGCAGGATGATGTGAAAATATCTAAAACTGTAACAAAAAGTACACCGCACATTGGAGTAAAGCCTGTATCCGCAATAATCGGGACATAGAAGTACGGCAGTAACTCTGTACTGAATCAATAAAAATTGGCCAAAAATTAACTGAGAACTCTTTGATGTATGTTTATTATTTGTGCAAAATTTCATAAAAATCGATGCATTACTTTTAACTGTGGATGAGAAACAAAATGACGTGGTTTTTAAGGTTTTGTACAATCATACCCCATTTTCATTCGCATACTAGATGGTTCTTTCCCGCTGCAATTCAAGGTTCTGTGAGGATAATTATAAAATTTCATGAGCAGTTCTAGACAAACATTTGAAAAGGGCCTATCTGCTTTGCGTAAACAAACATGATTTTGTCTCTGTGGGGCCTATCTGCATCCATCCACTCACATCAACACCCTTATCAGAAAGAGTGTTCTTCAAGCTATCTGTTAAGGGTGTTGATGTGTGTTGGTGGATGCAGATGGGTCCTACAGAGACAGAAACATGTTTGTTAACAAAAAGCAGATAGGCCCTTTTCAAATGTTCGTCTAGAGTTATGATACTTATAGAGACACTTTCTTGCAAAATTTCAACAACTTTTATCATTTGGATTGAAAGTTACTGGTGTTGATGGGGGTGAGTGTTAGTGAAAATGTTTCATGTTTTTCATGTGCGATGTTTGCCTATTCATAACTTTTGAATGTCTCTGACAATTTTCATGAAATTTTCACAGAAGGTTGATGATTATGTGTATATTATGCCTGCAAAATTTGATCATTATTGGTGTAGTACTTTCAACAATACAATCGATACAATAAGGGGTACTCACTAATTGTTGTCTGAGGAGCTAAAATCACGGTCAGCCCCAATATATGTTTCAACTATAAAATTGTTGATAGTGCATCGATTTTTTTGAAATTTTGCCTACGCAAGTAAAGCAGATTGAGAGGTTTGTGTTCAAAATTTCAGCCATTTCCTTTATCAAATTCAAAAGTTACAGCGCTGACAAGCTAAACCAGGGGCTGTACAAAATTAAATTACTCGCGTTCTACTGTTTCATTGCTACAACAAAAGATAATTCACCGATTCACATGAAATTTTGCAGGTGAAGTGAACATACCTTAAGATATTATCGGGCAAAATTTGATCAATTTTAATGTATTTATTGCAGAGTTACAGCCATATTTCTGTGTCCCGATTATTGCAGATACAGGCTTTAAATCATATCAAAACCTGATCATAAGTGGAAAAATTAAAAGTGAACTAATTGGGTTTTCCGTTGTGTTTTTGCCAAGTGTAGTTATCGTGTAATCGTTTAACAGCTAAGCAGTGTCCAAATGTTTTGTTTACGCTTATCAGAAGGGGTTTAGTGAAGCTGAATTTTAGCAGTTTTCTTTGATATAACTCACTGCGCGTGCTAGTTTTGACCGTAAAAAGTGAATAATATTGATAGTCAGTCAATTCAACGATGCAGTTTGTTAAAGAAGGGTAATGTTGTTATTCTGTTAATTTGAAACCTAAACAAATTGACGTTAAATTTACATACAATATATGAAAATATTGAAAAAAAAATTGATGGAATCCATTACCGTACATTCAAAATGAAATAAGTTGATTTTCCGCCTGTTTCCGGGAAATCTTCTTTAAGTGTATGATAAAACTATTGTTCCTCTTTCAAATGCAGAAAGAAAACCTTCCGATATCAAATGTTGCAACATTTTGAAATAATCGTGATAATTATATTATTATATGATATTATTCACCTAAAAACACTATTTAGCCCTCTGTACGTATTTTTGCCAAAAACCAGAATTCAACAGCTTTCAAGCAAAAAAAAAGAAGTTTAAAATCGGTTAACTGGTTCAAATGCTGTGTTTTATTTAAAAATTTTAGTTTCGAAAAATCATGATTTTTACAATCATAAAATTGGTCACCCTAATGACGAAATAAAAAAAATACGGGTCCAATTATTTTCGATAAACTACAAAACCACCAAGTTTCACGATGTTCGGAGACACACTATATCGATTTTCTATGGAATGGTTGTATTCAACAACGGTTAGATTAGTTATTTCTCACTGATAGGTGAATTTATTGTTATAAAATTCAATGAAAACTATGAAATACGTTTCATTACTAATTTGGATTGTATTTGGGTTGCGAAAATACGTCAAAATAATTTTGATCAGTTTTGATGATCTAGGTGCTCCACTGTGCACCGGTCTAATCAAAATATAACCTATTTTGTTATAATCAGATCAAAATTACAACACAATATGATATCAATTTTAGCTTCAAGAAAACTAGTTTCTATCATATTTTGATACAATTGTGTACAATGATGTGCTGAATGTCAAATAATCAGAACTAAATTATTTCACAATGAGTCAATGAACAACATTTATAACATAATATGATACAATTGAGTTAAAATATTTTTCAACACCAATGATGATAAAAATGATTATATCACAATGAGTTATATATATATATATATATATATATATATATATATATATATATATATATATATATATATATAGTGGTTTGTTATAATTATGTTATATTTTTGTCAGAATCTTCTAGTCGGGATGGAGCTTTGTCGTTACTGATGGTCTACATCTTTCTGCTTTCATCTTTTCATTCATTAACATAGGTAAGTTAAAATGTCCGCGATTTTTGCATATTTTCCATTTCATATGACGGGAATTGACGCATATGACGATTTCTACTCTAATTATTCTAAAGGCAACTGAGAAATTATTGCGGTGTTGTAATGTTGGCAACAACGTGTTATAGCAGTCCTGGTTGTACATAAGAAAGTGTTTTCCTACGTCAATGAAATTAGAAAAAAATGGTTTTAAGTGGTCACATAATCCTGATAATCAGTGTATTTTATGGCCAATCAATGACGATGATGGCTTGCGCTCGCGCCATCCATCCCCAATGCACCGTTAGTCATGAACAAAACCCCTAATCCCTCGCTTCGCATTAGGAGGGAGGATCCACTCCCCTCAAAGCACACGATTTACAATTTAATATTCATTCGATTTATTTCATCGTCGCCGTCGCCATCGTCGATGTCGTTTGATTGTTTCGAAATATGGTACACAAACGGAGTAACACAGTCGTTGAATATAGGTATAGGAGATCTTAACTTGTGATTAGGGTAAGTGGCGAAGGGAGGAGCAGAAAATTTATCGCGAAATCAATTTCGTTTGACTACCGCAGAATATCAGCACAGCCAGGTCAGCAAAGGCACGAATCCAGAATGTTGTATGTATTGAATACGACTGCTACTTACGTGCTGCTAAAATATGTTCACATCGAAATTCTCGAGACCGAAAGCTCTTGTTGTTCGTTCGACTGTTAGGAAATCATGGATAAACAGTCTTACATCAGAGTGTACAATCCGACAACTCCGGCGTGGAGTGCCGCCGCCGTTCCGTCGAGAAATGTGCTCCTCCTGGTGTGATCTGAATCGGAAATTATTCGAAACAAATGTTGCAACACCTCCGGGTCCGGGTGATTGGGAATGTGTGTGAGAAGCGGCGAAAAATGACGTGCGGGACCGATGACGACGACGGCGATGACAATTTGTAGCAAGTTCGGAATACCCAATGAACACTTGTGCCAACAACGCACGGTTGTTTGTTTGTGATTTGATTGTACGGGGGTACTTTCACATTTTTAATTGTCCAAAATTTGCGTAATTGGATCGAAATGGTGGACAACGCACAACGACTTTAATGATTAATTTGTTAACATTGGCTTGTTGTTTGTCAATTTTGAAGGAAATTAGAGGAGATTTAAAATTTGTGGAATTTGCTAATTATAATTTTTCAATTAATTTTTATTACAGAATGAGATAATTTTCTTGTTGGCTGACGTCAGTACGTATCTTAATACAGGTTCGGTAATTCATAATTATTGATATAAGTTGTTTCCAGATAATTCAAGAAAGTTTTCTTTATAAAAAGATTCTGGATCAGTGGACCCAGAAATTGAGCTCCACAAATCCTCAACAAACTGTTCAAATTGTTCAAACTGAGCGATATTCAGCCACATGCAGAACCGTTCTAACACATCAGATCAAATGAACATGTCTTCAATTCCTCCATCCGCAACTAGTTCGAGAATTCCACCAAGGTGTGGTTGCTATTGACATATTGGCACCCTCGATCGATACCAGCAAACGTGCTGAGCTACTCGTGTTCGGCATGACTGTAGCACTATTCAATAGATAAATCAACCCACGAATTATTGGTCTAGTACCATTCAAACAGTCCAACATATGTAAATATCTACATTCTTCCAAACAAATACCACAGTTCTACATAGCTTTTAACCGTGGCATTTGAATTGCTCTCCACTAAAAGATTCGATTCAGAGCTCTGATCTGATCACTGATCTAAGTCCACCCCTAGTCGTAAAAATAAACCCAACTACGACTACGACTCCCACTAGGTGAACGATCCACACTGGTCGGTCGACCGGCTTTACACAGCCCACATCTGTCCATATGGACCGCGGGCAACAGCTGTTTTCGGTTCGGAAACCGGAACGAAAATCTTTTAGGTAAGTCTCACTTCCATTTGGGCGAAGTCCGGTGAAGTTGAATTACTCTTTGAAACGCGGAAGGTGGAAGATCGATCGATCGTCCAAGCTGGTCCATTAAATTGGATCAAGCGCTTTTGGATCAGTCGTTTCGGTTAGCCGCCGCCGTCGTTGACCCGGTTTGTCTTCCGACAGTAGTGTGCAAATTCGCCGCCGCGAAATAATTAGCACCTACTTTGAAAAATTTTGCGGAATTTTTTCTCCAATACGAATTCGCTACGGCGGTGGTGAGCCGCAGCTCATCCGGTCCAGCGCTTGCAAGTATTAGGCACTTTAGAGTAAGACCCCCATTTTAGACGTTCAGCATCAACTTCAATTAACCCACTTCCCAGAGCATGCATTGCAGAGGTGGTTGGCGGCTTCGACACTTTGTCAGAATCAGAGGTAATCATGCAACACTTTGTTTATTCTGTGTCTGTCAACTGCCACGCGCGTCTCAAATTTAGACACTCAATCGTTCTATGTGCCAACTACTGAGCAAGGGATATCGGGGTAAAATGCATGGAGGGCATTGTCATAGGTTTAGAATGCATATTGTATATCATAATTGCCTGCATAAAAAAAGCTCATTTCCGTTCTACTTAACCCTGGGGTCCATTTCCAAGTCACATTTTTTTAGTTAAATATACTAGAAGAGGTACTGAGAACTACCAGAAAACCAAAATAAAAGCTGTACAATTTTATGACGACTCTCAAAACTTCTTCAAGACTAATTGATCATCATAATGTTTCTTTAGATTGGACCCCAAAGCCACTTTGAAGTGTTCGCAAAATCATCATCTCTGATATTTTGATATATAACGCCAAATATCCTGAATTTAATGATAAGAAAATTTGGTCCCGAGACTTTGAAAACGAAAAAAAAACTAATATAGGGTAATTCATGTTTTTTGAACAGGCTGAGGACAACGTTGGAAAAATCGTCCCCTAGCTTCCTCAAAAACGAATTTATTATTTTGCAAAGCTGCTATTACGCTTATTAAATGATTGTACTTTGCGTTCCTGGCGATAAAAGCTTAACAAACGCATTTTAAGCTGAGAAAATCACAATTTCCAATCGCCTGTTAGAATTGCATTTTGGACACTGAATATATGTTTTGGACACCCTCAGGTATATATAATTTGGACAGGGCAATTATCTCCATGTTTAGCCATGTATACTGCTTTATCATTAAAGTAGCATAAATTTACAAATATTTTCTTGCAAATAATCAAATTTCTTCGCTTAACAGGCATCTATTTTGATAACTATTACAGTTTTTGTTAAAATCGAGAAAACATCGCCAGAACCACATAATATGCCTCCAAGTATGCAATCGCACAGCATCCCCATGTAGTTCGTCAGATGACCAAAATATATTTACAGTAGAAAACTTGTAATGTATTTTGGACACCACCTATTTTAAGCGTTCTAGATGAATGTTAAGAGATTGGCTGCCCAATGCTTCTTTATTGAACAGTTTTCATTGCAATAAGGTTTTTAAATTTCTTACAATTATCAATTCAACGATTTTGAGGTGAATATTGTATGTGACTGTGAAGTGTATGTCGTCTTGCATACCTGTGCATTTGAGGGGTTTCAGTGAAAAATTTTACATTTTCGATAATTTTGAAGTGAATTCTTGATTGTTAAGCGTATTTTCAACGTAAGTCATCAGAATAGGGTCTGTTTAATCCAATAATCGATATTCAGAAGTATCTACTTTTATTAGCTCTCCGGAACAAGACATACATCGCAGTACATGTCCAAATTATATTTTCTACCCTATTTGAATATTTGTTGCACAAAAACACAATTTGGCCCATTTAACGTATTTTTCCTGAAAACTGGAATTCAATAGCTTTCAAACAAAAAAGAAGTTTAAAATCGGTTAACTGGTTCAAAGGTTATGATTTTTGAAATTTTTTAATTTTTAAAAACTTTGATTTTTAGAACCACCCTAACTGAAAACGACGAATTAAAAAAATACGGGTCGTATTATTTACGAACCCACCAGGTTTCATGACAATCGGCGTAGCACTATATCTTTTTTCTATGTAATGGCTGTGTATTCCTAATCGTGCATTTCCAGGTGCGTACCAGGGATGTTTCAGGTGAGTGTTCCTGAGGGCTTCAGAAGCGTTCCAGGAGTTTTCATGGGGTTCAGAGGGTTTAAGTGATCCTAGGTCGTTATAAGGGGTTTCAGGAGTGATCCATGGGGTTTCGAAGGGTTTCAGAGGCGTTTCAGGGTGTTAAGGGAGTCCTATGGGTGTCCCAGTGATTTCCAGGAGTTTTCCAGAGGCTTTGAATGGCTTAAGGGGCTTTCAGGCCGTTCCATGGGTATACTGGTATATGTTGCCCTTTACTGGCATTTACCAGATTTGGTGGAATGTCATAAACATACAGAAAAACTTGAAATGAGAAGGCACAGAATGTAGCTAATTGACAAATTGAGAAATGAATTTGTGAAAACAATGCGTTCTGGTGGGATTCGAACCCACGATTTCGTATACGCTAAACCAGCGCTTTAACCAACTATGCCACAGAACAGGTAATGATTCTGCGGAATAGAGAGTCAAACTGAATCCGAAACCACACAATGAACATTGCTTTTTTCACGAATCATCTTTCTTTCGACTTAGATGCTCATCCACGACACACCCGCATTTGAGCAACTACAAGAGAGAGCGAATAGTTTTCAATTGGCAAAATTATGTGCCTTCTTATTATAAGTTTTTCTGTACATCCCATGGGTGTTTCAGAGGGTTTCAGGGGCGTTCCAAAAGGATTCCAAGGGGTTTCAGAGGTGTTCCCCAGGGTTTTAGGTAGTTTTCGGGAGGTTTATGGGGATTTATCAATGAAACCCTGAACAGCCTGAAACCCTTCTAAATATTTCCTGAAACTTCCCATAAATCCCCCTTCCTTTGAATCAACAAAATTTAACAGTATCCAACAAATTCTTTCAGTCATTTTTACAATTTCAGTCAATCAGAGCTCTCTTCAAATGAACAGTGATCCCTGGTCATTTGAAGGAATTATCACTCCAATGACTAGCTGGGTACAAAACACTAAAAACACGAATAAAATCCACCATATTGGAAAACAATCGAATTCGGGTCAAAGTCGGGTCCAATTTTATCGAATGTTGGACCACTGACTGTTAGACCCAGACCCACATCGGATAGATGTTGAGGCTATATTTAGTTTGGTAATCAAACTTAAAACTGGGGGCTAAGAATCCAAATTTTCAAAATTTTTGGTATTCGTAATTTGAAAATCAATATAAAATTTGAAGAAGACATGACTTGACTTAACTTAAGAAAGCGAGAGAAAATTTTGAGAAAATTTATTTTGGCATCAAAGTTGTAAATTGATGACAGACACCTTGTCGAAATCCGATGCAGAAGAAATTTGGGAAAATTTTGAGAGATTTGCGATCATTTCATGGATAGTTTTACCGTGTAGTACCTCATCATATACCATCAAAAAATATAAGACAAAAATCTGCAATTTTGTATTTCCGCCAAAAAAATTCTTAAAATTTTACAAGAATTTCGGTCAGAAATTGAAGTCATTTTCATTCCGTTTTCATGATTGGATTTTCGCATATATCTTCAAATATTTTTATTATAACTACCACTAGAAAAGCATTGTTATAATTTTCCCATTTTACAATTGGTCAAAAACTCTTCCAAAGATTTTACTAAGGATTACACAAGAAACCATTATCGGAGCTTTCGCGAAAACGACCTCAGTATTTGCTATAGAAATTTCAACAGAAAATTATCAGTATTTTTTGCCATAAATTCTTCTATATGGCCATGAATTTCGATTAAATTGATGGGTTTTTATTGCATGAACAATCTTGTTAAAAGCTTTATAATTAAGTATTTACTTTATACTGTAGTTTCGTAATAAAATGTGCTTCAAATTTTATAACTTTAATGATTGCCGTAGATGCAAATTCTTCAATGACAATATAAATTCATCTCCGTATCTAGTCTAGGTAAACTACTACCAACATGTCCTTAAAGCCTCGATTGTTGATTCCTTACGAGAATCCAAAAATATCATCAAGAATTCCAAACAAAAAAATTCCTGTAGAAGTTAAGGAAACTGCAGTGCAAAAAGTTAAAATTGAGGACAAACGAAATAAAATCCCGCATGAACAGTGCATCAGAACTTCAGACGCACAAATCTCAAGAAACATGCTTCAAACAACAGTGTATTTTGTTATTCTGTTCTTGCTCACTTTCAATAAGCTCAAAATAAGAAGCCCGAAATCGAGAGTAGGCACCAAAGTCGGCCATTGTGGCGGCCATTATGGGATTTGAACAAGTCTGTTCTTAAACAGAATTAGAAACGAATATTCGCTTGTATTTTACCGACCAAAAATAACGGATGTGTGCTTCTATTAAAATAATTCTAAAACTGAAGCAATAATGGTAAAAAGAAAATCATGATTATTGGTAAGAAATAACGAACGAATGAGTGGGGTGGGGGATATCCGATCCAGTGGTCATCATTTTTCGAAAGTTTGTCGTTTTTATAGTAGGTCATTCGAATAGATCATTAGGCCGAATAAATTGTTATTGTTTATTTGGCCAAATGTACTATTTGGTCTTATGACATATTCGGCCAATGACCTGTTAAGCTTAAAGACCTGTTCGGCCTAACGACCGATTCGACCTAATGTCATGTTGGGCCTAATGACCTTTTTGGCCTAATGACTTATTCAGCCTATGACCCGTTCGGTATAATGTTCTTTTCGGTCTAATGATCTATTCGACCTAATGATTTTTTCGAGTAGCTGACTTCCCACGCAACCTTCAAAAGAACAGATGTTTATGAGCCAAGTACATAAGTCGCAAATTCTTACATCCCATCCCCGGTCGAAGAGCTCCAATGGAGTGACATTAACTTCCTTAACAACGTCACTCCCTACGGTTTTGCTTGGCACCTATAATACATACTATATGGGGCAATTTCCGATATGTCACCATTCTATGGTTTTGTTTATTTGTATTCAATGACGCTGCACAGTAGGCCTGGCCGCTCAATACTTGTAATGTATCTACGGTGTACTGCAAGCATTGATAATGACAAGAAATATGATAAAAGTATTCGATTTCATAATTTTCTAGGATTCTTCCAAGAGATGGCTGCGTATGTGTCAACTTGACTAGACATTCTAGGACTAGATTAGATTAGAAAAAATGCCTGCAGTAGTAAGACTGTGAATAACGAAATAATGGAAAATAATTCTACTGGATATTGTTTGAAGCATTTCACATCAGTCAAGAAGTTGCGCAAATGTGCAAAAAAAGTCATGAGGAATATTCCGTCTTTTTTTTTTTCAAGATGAAGCTTTTTTCGAATTCTCCATACGCAGCCGTTGCACATAGGATTGTTAGCCCAAAGTCTATTGCATCAAAGATCAATCAACAAAATAGTTGGTCAATTGATATGGCTAAAGTTTCTGCTTGCTTGTCCCACATTCATAGGGATTTCTCTAAAATATAAAGCAACTATGCTGCACACGGCTGCAAATTTTATAAAAGAAACCATTCAAACCGTCTTCAGCCCTAGGCTGCACAGATTGAACAAAAACGATAAACACATGATAATGAACAGCACTGCACTGGAAGAGAAGTTTCCGTTTGACGAAGCTGGAATCAATCCTACACTTTTAGGCTTTCAAAATGACTGACTCAATTGATCGTACGGCCATGAAGCCCTTTTGTGTGAAACAAAATAGATGAGCTCTCTTCTTGGCGTAACGTCCACATTGGGACAAAGCCTGCTTCTCAGCTTCTATGAGCACTTCCACAGTTATTAACTGAGAGCTTCCTCTGCCAATGACCATTTTGCATGCGTATATCGTGTGGCAGGCACGAAGATACTCTATGCCCAAGGAAGTCAAGGAAATTTCCTTTACGAAAAGATCCTGGAACGACCGGGAATCGAACCCGTCACCCTCAGCATGGTCATGCTGAATACCCGTGCGTTTACCGCCTAGGCTATATGGGCCCTAATAAGCTATTTATCAGAATTTTATAACCAAAAACAGATTATTTCATCCGCGGTTGGTTAGCGCATATTATTCTGAGAATTATCAATCATTAGTTTAAACCTCATTGATGATATTCGTTGACAATGATTTTGATCTTTTTCAAATACGGGTTAAAATCTACTTCGTCACATGCGCCAATTTCCGTCATATCAGATGGAAAATAAACAATATTCATGGATATTTTGACTAACTTTCGCCAATAAACCCCCTAAATGTCACATTTGAATTTCACTCCACTTACGAGTTGACGTTTTCCTCCCGATTTCTATAAGCCGAAGAAACCCGCACAAAAGCAGCAGTTAATGAAATGCTTTTTCATCACCGTTCGTGTTTCAGTCGTTTGATTTTACTGCAGCAGAATGCAGCAAATTAATCAAAGGAAAATCTCTATAATAAAGAAATAAAAAAATGATCAAATAAATATATTTTTTCATCGGCGAAATGTAAATTAACATGTTTTCTTCGTCACAGGTCGAATGCAAGCAAATGTGTGCGTGACTTTATGCGTATGAAACATAGTATTTCACAACTACAGATACAGAATTCTTTGGTAGACCACGATGATACACAATGATCTGGTGGGCAAAACTATTTCATGATATATTTTGGTTGTTATGATATAGGTATTCACAACTATTTTAACTTTGAAAATGTTTGCTTAGTAGAACGAAGAAAACATGAATTTACTTGGATTGCGAAGTAATTGGTCGACTTTAAGAATACACAATTGGAGTTGTTTTATTATTTTTGACCATGCTGTGTACCATAGTCATAGTATGACGGAAATTGAGCTCATGTTGCGCCAAGAATAGAATTGAAGTAGACGGAAATACGATATAAGAGAAATAATTATTTAATCGAATTATTTTAATGAAATTGTTGTGGTTCTACAACAAATTATAACATTAGTTGAAAGGTAATTTTGAATCAGTGTTTTGGTATTGAATTGGATATGATGCATTAATCATTAGATCGATCAAAACACCTTTCTACCATCAGCGCAACGGTTCTTTTGACTAGATTTCTCAGTGACAGATGATAAGATTGGAAGCTGCACGTCACCCACTGCTGATGGCGACACATTTGCTTCCCCACTAACCTAGAACCAGCTCGAGAACGGGCGGACGGACACGCGCTACCAAGTTCGAACGGCACAGAACAAGGAATGTGGAAATGTTAACTAGGTAGATAAGCAAGCACCTACCCTAGATACGAAATCGAGAGTGCAACACGAGTGAATCAATGCAGCACTGCGCCGCCGTTAAGATGGATTGCCATCTACCTACAAACCATGTCGGCCGACCTGATCCAGTTAGGTGAGATCAAGTTGTTAATGGCTAGTCCACCCGACCACCACCACCACCAGCAGTCACCGGACTCTAATGAAGATAGATGAGATACACGAGCGATAACGGGAAACCAGTTCCCGGGATTCTAGGGCAGAACATGGTTGATGATGAATGTGTGACACAACTTCTAGAACGCCCGTGGCGGAGGTGGTTGGTCATCCATCGCATCGCCGGCTTACGTTACGATGCATCTCAGTGAAAGAGAAGGGGACGGACGATTCACTGAGGGCGCGATGTCATGTCATCTAGAAATAGATACGGTGGAAGTGCGTCCGAGATGATTTATAGAGATCTTTGAGTCAGCTTAACATGGATCGGAATTACTTGACGGATTGTCGATTGGATGTAATTACAGGTAGTTGCGATACATATTTATGAACTACAAGAGTTGTGATAGAGCAATCTAACGTTTGTTGAAAATGTAGATTTTCTAGAAAGATTATTGTGTCGTGTCAGTTAATGGAGAGAAATTGAGCGACAATTCAAATAGTGAGGATTAGGAAGAAATCCTTTATTCATTATATTACGTAAAACTATCCTTTATCTTTTTGAGTTACAAGCTTTGCATGGAACACTCCGAAGTTGATTCGGATATTCAAGTTAGGTCTTCGCCATGTCCTGGAGAATTCTTTTGAAGCAATTACTGGAGGAACTCCTACAAGTTTTTGTGGAGTATTTGGAGTAAGCCTTCGGAGGCATTCCTGAAAGAATTCACAAATGGTACTCCAATAGAAATTGCTACAAGGAATTCCAAGTTGCATCTCCTGAAAGAGTTTCTATAGAAATTTCTATCAGGAATTCCCTAAGGAAATGCCCAAAAGAAATCCGAGATGAAATTCCTGGAGCCGGGGTCCGTAGCGTAGTGGCTACATGTTTACTTCTTAAGTGGATGATCATGGGTTAGATCCCAGTCCCGGCACTTGCTATTTTTCGTCAGTAGCTCTTCCCCTCGACCCTCTTCAGAGCAAATGCTCCAGCGGACTCGGAAACCTGGCTATCGGCTAACGGATACTCATAATGAACCCCCAATCGGACTGGAAAAGGAACAAGAGCAACACATCAACATCCTTGTGTTCATCATTCTACCATGGACAGGGTAGAAAAGTGACAGCAGCGCAAGGGCAACCAGTTCGATATAGTAGAATAAGAATAGCATACATTTAGGCACCGTACAAAAAGTAAGTGCCAATTGGAATCGCTCACGCAGTGCCCTAGCGCCGTAAATTAGGTTAAGTGATTAAACAATTAAAAAAAAAGAAATTCCTGAAGAATTTCTCAGAAGGATTTTTTATGAAGTGCTGCTGACGCATACTTTCATTTTCAATTGGCTCAACATAATTTTTTACACGTTGGGAAGTCTCCCTTAAAGTTTCATCTCCCCTCTACCAGAGTAAGAAAGAATCATTCAATCCAAGACATCAATCCATTCGCTTAGGACCATTACCCTTTCGGTCCGCCCATGTACCATACTGTATCGTAAGTTCTCCTCTAAGTAGAGCCACCCGACGTTGTACCTAGGTTCTCGCTGAGTGATTGCTCCATTGAATGAAGTTCGTTCCGTTCCTTCGCTTCTCGGAGATTGTACTTAGGTAGGTAGATGTATAGTTATATGTATTATTGCGACCGTGTGCCCCGTGTGCCAAAGAACTAATCCACAGAACTTACAGCTGAGCTGCCTGCAATCATCGACCAAGCGAGCAGCGTTCGTCGGTCGTCAAAGCACAAACAACCCTCCATTCGATTTCATTTCCACAAGTCGTGCACGATCGTGTGCCGCGCGTGCAAAATCGCGTTCACTTTCGTTTTCCATCCGTGCAGGGTTGGACTTGAAACTTTTGATTACATGATTTATTCTAAGAAAATTTAACGAACAAGTTTGATTCAGATTTTATACTTCTTGATTTATGCTTCTTCTTCTTCTTCTTCTTCTTCTTCTTCTTCTTCTTCTTCTTCTTCTTCTTCTTCTTCTTCTTCTTCTTCTTCTTCTTCTTCTTCTTCTTCTTCTTCTTCTTCTTCTTATCACTGGAACTTGGCGCACCTTATCTTCAACTAAGGGTCTTTGAGCACTTCTGCAGTTATTAATTGAAGGGCTTTATTTGCCTGCTATTGCATAAATTTGAATATTGTGAGGCAGGCACAATGATACTCTATGCCCAGGGAAGTCGTGAAAAGTTTTCGACCAGACTGGAAATGAAAACAGTCGTTTAAGAATTGGCGATTCAAAGCCTTACCCACAAGGCTAACTAGAGACCCTTTGATTTCCATCGCAACTAAATAAACGATTTTGAGAACCTTTCACATCAAGTGCTTATAGATGTGCGGTATGTGTAAGAACCAATCGATCGCAAGACTCCGGGTTCAAGTCTGGCCTGTTTGTCTGTCTGTCTGTTTCCCATTTTCGATAATTATAATCAACGTGTTGTTCTTCATTTCAAGAAATCCAGTCTGACTGCTTATCACTGAAATCAATCAGTTTGTATCGATGTTCATGTAGACACAGCGTATTAATCACGGTTAGAACTGCGATCGAGTGCTGCACCAAGTTCTATTCTGTGGAGCGGACCTGGTGTGATGGTTAGAACACTAGACTATCGCGCCGAGGATCTGGGATCGAATCCCACTCCCGACAAACTCGCAAAATATGAGTTCTTCCTTCGGAAGGGAAGTAAAGCGTGGGTCCCGAGATGAACTAGCCTAGGGCTAAAAATCTCGTTAATACAGACAAAAAAAAAAGTTCTATTCGATGACTCGGAATCCAACCCTGCTTTGGAACAATTCACGTGTGTGTCAGCGCGGCGCTGGCTGGCAATCGATTCGATCGTGTGACGGCTGTCGCAAATCAAGTTCGACGGCATCTCCAGCTCGCTGATCGAGCTCGAACGCGCACGTTCCATTCACAACCATACGGCACCACCACCACGCCACCACACAAAGGGGCTTTATGAAATATGGAACAGATTTGCTGATTGCAGCACACAGGCCGCTCCGCCATCTCAATCAAGCTTCTCGCAGAACGTTGAAGCTCTTCTAGATTCGAGACGATGCAACGGCACGTTCCCGAGAGTATTGTCAGCGGTATTCATTGCGGGATGCGATGATTGAGTTTGAGCTTACTTAAGGCCTATTGACCTGGAAGGATGTGAAAGAATATTTTCAATAAATCATGTGTGCTCGAAGTATTGAAAGCTTTTTGTCACCTCAGTAAGCGCAAACCTATGAAATTCGTATTAAGAGTGATGAATTCGTTTCGCCAAACTCAAGCGGATGTATAACTTCATTTCAAGCAGCACAATGCTTTTTGGTTTTATGATAGTTTTATGAAAAACATATCGTAGTTTTGAAAAAAATCTTCTGAAAAGGTTGTTAACTAGTATCAAAATAGTCATAGAATCTAATCATTTTATCTAACTTTTGTTTATCTACAAACAATGTCGAAATTTGATGTTTGACTATGGTTTTAAGACAGTTTTAAGAGGTATGTTTTTTTTCGCTATAACATTCCAAATTCGTTTTTGGATGTTGTTGATACTCTGAATTGAAATAACGTCAAATATGCTATGCATCACTCCTTTCAATCATAGAAAAACGGAACTCAACAAGGTAGGATCTGGGACAATTTGGGCATGGGGACCTATTTTGGGCACTTGCTGCAATAACTCAGTAAATTTCAAACCAATTGACATGAATTTTTGTTCACGACTAGATACTGTGCGTATCTCACACTATCCCAAATATCAAATCAATTGGTTCAAAATTGACTGAGTTATAGCAGCAAGTGCCCAAAATAGGTCCGCCTGTCTAAATGGTCCCAGACCCTATCAATTGCAAAGTTTATTTCATGATATTGAGGGAAATCTTAAAACATTATTGTGAGTATGAATGAAGTGACATTCAAAGTGTAGTTCTAGGCATCATCATGGCAAGTTGCTCCGCACACCAATTTACCATTCGAAAGGGAAATCTTCACCATCATTTGGCGGCGGCACTGGTGCACTACTGACTGACTGACTACCCACAAAACACAATGGATCGTCGTTTCATCGTTATAGGAGTAGGAGTTGAAGTTTTCGAAGAGGCACCTATTCGCGTGCAGGGCGACCTTGTTGAACCGTTTTTTTTTTTTTTTGTTGTTTCGTTTCGTTTCTGCTCGTTTTGTTCGCACTGCGAACTTCGCAGTTATGAAACCGAGGAAATGGGTTCTTTACGCAGCTATTTACCGGTCTACCTAGCTAGAGCTACAACGGTATGGTCGAGTGTCGAGATCTGTAAACCGAACCATATCGTTGCGTTGAAAGGGAAGTGGAGGTGGTGTTTTTCTGTCATCCGTTGACGCTGAAGCTGCGCTCGATGATCGGAACAATGGCTTGTAGAGTTGAGAACTTCCTGGTAGGTTTTTTGGAGTGTTTGACGTGGATTTGTCCGGAGCGAATCATGTCTCAATGTGTCGATTGTTGATTTGTGGGAGATTGATGAGAATTTCACACTAGATTTCTATAGGATGGTTTTCCTAGAATGTAATATTCCGGTCTGAAGTTTATTTCAATAAGCAACATCTTCGCCCTGTATTTGATCGTCACTGGCGGTCGAAAATTTAGACTGAATTTCTATATAACTTTTTCCGGAATTTCTATTATAACTTTTTATAATTTTTTATTGAGAATAATTAAATGTGAGTCCTGGAAGAATCACAGGCGAATTTCTGACGAAACTACTGATAATAACCTTCTTAAAATATTTCAAGAATTCCAAAAAACCGTCAATAAAGTAGTTTTTGACAAAAAATCGAACACCTCTTTGTTATATACTTCGAGAAATTTCTAGAAGAAAACATAGGATTTAACTGAAAGCCTCCTAATTATTTTTTTTTTGCGTAAAATGCGTATGAGCTTGTGCAGAATAGAAAAAAAATATATAAAAAGCAATCACAGAATCGCCTTTTTCCACAAACAATAAAAATTTGCACGACGGAGTTCATGAATAATCTTAAGCAAGTCGCCAATGGAAACCGTAAAATGATTTATGATGATCTTTTCAATAAATAACTTGAAAATAAATGTGAGCTAGCGCCCTACAAAAGTTAAACCTAGTAAGATGTTGGGTTCAATATGACCCAGACAGGCATGCTGAACGTGCACTATGCCATCGTGATGCGATATTCCTAACATCCTAGGAGGGTAAATGTAGAAACTTGTGCGTAACTCCTGGTTTACTTTCTTTAATCTGTAAAAATCTCTAGCCAAGGGCTGAAAGTCTCTTAAATAAAGACAAATCAATCAATCAATAAAAATCTCTAGAAGGATTTTGAGATTTTTTTTAATATATTTTTCAAATCTAGGTTTGAAACATTGACTATTCACGAGGACATGCTGGGTACTCCAAAACAAATTTACCGTGACATTCCAAATAGAATCATATAAAAACTTGAAAAGCTTTCATTAGTTGTACTAGGTTGTACTTAAGTTTTAAAAAAAATCTTTGGGATTTCCAAATAACTACTGGTCAGGTCATATAAGGATGACATACTAAACCGATACTTAGCTTGTGGAAAATCTAGCAGAGGATCCGGGTGCAAATATGGGAACGGAATCCGTTTTCAGCATAATGCTCCTATTTTCATCCTATCGAAAATAAAGCTTGTAAGCGCTATTTCTTTCGTTTTTTTTGTATTTTTTTTTTTGAGTGAGTATGCATGACAACAAAAATAACGGAAACAGTTGGGGCTTAAACCGTCTGTTTTTGAAATTGAATAAACATAGGGGCATAGGCTGAAAAAGGGTGCTCAGACACGATCAACTTGTTTCTGGAAAAATAACAATAGTGTCGAACAAGCTTAACCTTGAATGCACAAAAATTAAATTTAAAAAAAATAAAAATAAATAAAAATATACAAAAGTAGAGAGAAGCTTTTAAAATTCTGAATTGGAATTCTGGGTGTAATCTCTAAGGAAACATTAAACTAAATATGAGCAGGGATTTTTTGGCTGAACTCTTGAAGAAACAGCCGTGGCTTCAGTAAAACGTTTGAGGGTTAAGAAGAACTTGTCGGAATTTTAGTTGCAAGTAAAAATAAATAAAAAATAAAAAAACACTTCAATTTGCAGTTTACAGAAATAATCATTTGAAATGAACTGGATGGAACATTTTAGCAAATTGAAGTTCTAAATAGATGAACTTTTTTGTTCAGTTTACTCATCCTAACAGTTTTTAACCTTATGTACGTATTTGTGAACTACAACTATCAGTTTATTCCATTCCTTTTTCTCTGAAAAATTAAGGTGAAGGTCTTTGAAAACTTGTGATTCAAATCAGAAATTTGACTTTACAATGCAGGAATATAAGAAGCTTTCTCGAAAGAGAAACTTTAGCAGTACTGGATAAACTGTAGGTGCAGCTGTCAGTTGTAATCTTTCTCGTAGTGCCCCAGTTGACAAAAGAGCTGTAAATTACATTAGGCGGTTAAGAATGAGAAAAAATGCTCTACCAACCTCTTTCCAAATAAATTTCATCATTTTTATTTATTTTTGTTGCTTCGTAAATCTGGCTACCTACGTCCAGTAAGCTAAAGTTGTGTGGCAAAAATGTCTAGCGGTACATGTTACTAATGAATATCGTGTTTGTTTCCTTATAAATTTTCAAAAGTATCATGGCTATTTCACACACGGAATAAGTGAAAAAAAAAATGCAGTTACTCGAAACGATTTTTTTTTTCTTCTCATAGCTGCCCACTCCAAGCGGCGTGGCTTGGCAAACACTTGAATTAAAATTATTTTATTTTATATAAAAAAATATGTTATTTGATCATACATACATATAATCTCTTGACTCATCGGAATTGTTGAGCAAAAATTAAAAAACATAAAAAAAAATCTAAAAAGTTTAAAAAAAAATATTTTTTTTAACTTTTTTTTTAGCAATTTTACAATATGATTATCATTATGTTTTATTTTTTTCAGCATATAACAAGAGATTACCAAGCATTTCTCAAGATGTGATTAATTTTCTTGTTTATTTAAAGCTTCAATGCTACTTTTTTTAAGTGCATTATAAAATGCAAACATTTTTTTCTTAACAGTTTCAATCACCCAAAAATCGGAAAATTGTTCACCATCTTATCTTCTTCGTGAACTGCTGATAGAGCTTATTTTTTGGGCTTTGTTTTTTTTACGGGACTACTGAACTAATCTAAATTTTATTTAAAATTGATATAAATGATTTCATTTTTCATTCACCTTGGATTTAATTTTTGCTTCACTCAACTTATTTTTATATTACTTCTGTGACGAGTAAATGTACCCAAGTTTTAGTAACCGCTGCTTGGTTTCTAAGACTTTGATTTTCAAAATCTGCTGTAATCTATCACATTTTTTTAATAATTTTAAATTTTTAACAACGTTTCGTTTCTAAACGAGTGTAAGCAGTGGGTATTCTGCATAGTCGATACAAGAACTTTTTTATTATTTTTTTTAATTACCTAGAGGAGCATTTTTGAAAGCAAAACAAGACGCATTAAAACAATAGGCAAGAGTTTTTCAAAAAGTTGCTTTAATTTTTCTTGGCTTGTGAGCATTTCCAGCCCAAAAGACGAATCAATTGACATTTTTGACTCGATATTTTCAATTTGAAGAAAAAATCTGTTTCATTCATTGCATCGACACATAACCATTTTACTTCACCTAACTTTTGAAAAGAGCGTATGAAAAGTACCTAATATTGTTGATCAAAAAATTTTAGTTCAAAGACGGTTAGTTTGATTGAAATGATGTTTGAAGATGATTGAGATATTTGAAGGACTTTTAGAAAAAAAAAAATACACTGAGAGGCATATTCATTGCAAATTTTTGTTAGATGTCGTATAATTTCAATTACATAATAACTTTACACTTCATTTTTTTCTGTATAAAGCTGGCTTCTAAACTCAAAATTTGTCATGATATCCAGGATAGTCAAATGCTTCTAATTATTTTATCTAGATTTTTTTTATCTTATCGTTTTTTTCTTCTTTTTTTTATATTTGAATATGTTGTGTCTCAAATATGGTTAAATATAGAAGCAAAATTATGCATAGTTCAGATTTAGAAAAAAAAATACACTGAGAGTCATATTCATTTCGGGTGTTTGTTAGATGTCATATAATTTAAATTGTACAAAAACTGTATCCTTCCATTTTCCTTTTTTTTCTACATAAAGCTGGCTTCTAGCCTCAAAATCCAGGATAGTTAAATGCTTCTATTCTCTTATTTTATCTCGTTTTTTTTATCTTATCGTTTTTTTTTCTTTTTTTTTCATTTTTGAATATGTTGTGTCTAAACTATGGATCAATGTACGAACAAAATTATGCATAGTTTATATTTGGAAAAAAATACACTGAGAGTCATATTCATTGCAGATGTTTGTTGGATGTCATATAATTTCAATTATGCAAAAACTTTACCCTTCGTTTTTTTTTATTTTTTTTCTATATAAAACTAGCTTCTAGCCACAAAATTTGTCATGAAATCCAGGATAGTCAAATGCCTTTAACTTTTTATCTCGTTTTTTTTCTTCTTTTTTTTTTGAATATGTTGTTGTGTCTTAAATATTAATAAATGTAGGAACATAAATATGCATAGTTTTTCTATTGGAACATGCAAGTAGAATATATTGCTTCTGCTTATTTCAATGCAAAATAAAAAAATCGGGAAAAAGTACTTAGCAGTGTTTTACCATCCTAGACTACTTGGCAAATTTTGAGGCTGGAAATCAGCTCTCTTAAAAAAAAATAAAATAAAATAACGAATGGTAAGAATTTTGAATAATTGAAATGAAATGCATGATTGATAATACATAAGCAACATTTCATTAGAATTGGAAAAGGTTGCGCTTCTCGACTATTAAGAATTTCTTGAAATTGAATGTTGAAATTGAATGTTGGTGAAAAAATAAAAGGACAAATGCATAAAGAATTGCAAAATAAAATTTTAGAAAATGTGCTAGGGTAGCTCAGGGTTTATCCGACCTCTCCGACGAAGTTTTTTTTTAATTTGATAAAAAAAATCTTATTGCAGAATGGTCTAAAGAACTCCTGAGCAGAACCTATTCTTGAGAAGCTCACCGAAAAAGTCATTTTTTATTTACGCTAATTCTACACTTCGAAGAAGTCACTGAGTGGGCGTCGAAACTAACTCAAACCTCTTTCCGCTTTAGAAGTATTCTTCCAATGTGGCTTTTCAGAGAAATCCGCAGATAACTGTCCGAAAATTCTGTAGGCGTTCGTGAAAAATTCAAAAAATCAGACAAGAATGCCTACCGAAGATCTACTAGAAATATAGCCAAAGACTCTTCATCAACTCTTGCACAGAATGTTTTGCCTAAGTGTTCAAAGCTATAACATTAAAATGATTTTTTGTTTTTTTTTCTGTACAGGCAAACATCTAGTTTTCAATAAGTTACATCATATGAAAAAAGGAGCATTTTACCAGTGTTAATTATTTAACTTTCCACATGATGAAACAAGAAGTCATGAATAATGTTTATATTTTAAACAGAATAACTGTTGACAAAAATCTCCATTGAACAGGACGTGCTCCTGTTTTCTTTTTTTTTTGTGAATGTTTATGGAATTTAAATGACAGTTTGTCCCCAAGTAAGTAGTCTTACAGAAAATCTGGAGGAAACTTCCTAACCGGCTTCTCCATGAACTTTCTACATGGATCATGCTATCGAGCATTTCCTGTATGAATTGTGACAGACTACTAGAACTTTTTCCATGATATTTGCAACTTTTAGAGAAATTCCTACCAAAACATAAATTTTGACTTTGAGATAATTAAAATAAATCTTTCGGAAAAAATTACAAGGAAATCCCAAAATGCTCTCCAAAACGTTTTTTAAGAACCTTACCAAAACCATTTTCTAGAATACTCTAATTTTCTAGAATAAAAAGTGTTGAAAAAATAGTATATGACATGGAATACTTTCAAAGTATGAGTTGAAAACCAGTTGTTGCGATTCGATGAAAACTGCAAACGAACAGAAAACATGAAAATCGTCGTATATACTAATAAAATAAATCAACGCAGAAAACATGTACACTCCAGATAAAAAGTTTGGGGTCACCCCCTCAAAAACATGGCATTTTTGTAGGCCCATATCTTCGCCTATTTGCATCCGATTTCTAAATCCTAGATCTCATTCAAAAGATAATAAGTCAAAGAAACTTTAAACATGATTTAAATGATACTTTTACAAAAATGTTTGTACTTAAGCTAAAGTTGCCAAATTTTCTAAAAAAAAAAGAATATAAACTTACGGCAGTGTCGCTGGAAATTGGATTGACCAAATTTAAAGATGAGGGCGGTAATATAACCTACTTTCTATTAGCTTTCGACTGCTTTTTACCGAATTTAGCTGAAAAAATCAGAAAAAAAGTTATCAAGTAAATAACTCTTGATGCCATCGACCAAAAGTTTGGGGTCACTATCGTAAACATGGAAAAGTGATTTGTTGATATCTTTGTCATCTTTCATCCAATTTTAATTCTTGTTAGCTAATTTGAAACAGAGTGAATGCTACTTACTGCATAGACATTGATCCATACATAATTGTTGAAATTAACTTTAGTATGTTAACATAAAATTGATTCATTTTTGCAATGTGGTCAAATGTGTTAACTTTACATAACATTTTTATACATAAAAATCATTGGATACGTTTAATTGAAGACATCAAACGTAAATCCAGTTAATTATCTTTGAAATGAGCCAAAAATAATAAAAATTGAACCATAAATGATCAAGATGTCACCAAATCACTTTTCCATGTTTTACGAAAGTGACTCCAAACTGATGGCTGATATTGAGGGGTGACCCCAAACTTTTGGTCAATGAGATCAAGAGTTAATTTACTTAATAACTTTTTTCCTAGATTTTTTATCCAAGTTCGGTAAAAAGCAGTTGAAAGCTAATGGAAAATAGGTTATATTACCGCTCTCATCTTAAAATTTGATTGACCCAATTTCCAGCGACACTGCCGTAAGTTTATATTCATTTTTCAGAAAATTTGGCAACTTTGCGTTAACATACAAATATTTTTGTAAAAGTTTTATCTAAATCATGTTCAAAGTTACTTTGACTTATTATCTTTTGAATGAGACCTTGGGTTTTGAAATCGGATGCAAATTGGCGGAGATATGGGCCTAAAAATGGCATGTTTTTGAGGGGGTGGCCCAAAACTTTTGAACGGGAGTGAAAGTTTATAAATACATAAATAATACTTAACGGAAATGTTAGACGGATACTCAACTGGCATATGAAACAAATCATGAGTAACGTTACCTTCAGAAAGCACTTGAAGAAAATCCTAATCAAGCAACAATGTGGTAGGCCACTTTGGAAATAAAATCAATTTGCTCGTGGGAAATACCCGCCCAATCCACTGTTCATTTATAAGTAAAGAAGAGCCTCCTAAATCGTGTTCCGCACCAGAAAAGCTCAACTCCTGCCATATTATTATGCAAGCACAGCCCACTTGCAACCGTAGCACAAACAATTGACCCAAACAGCCCAAAAATAAATAAATACACCCGTTTTCCAATTCCGTACGTACGGCATGGCGCACTTCCTCCCCCAAAAATTTCGCAAAAACCCAATTAATATTCATTCGCACCTTCTCTGTTTCTACTTTCAGGTACGTTTAACCGCTTCCACCTAATTGAACCATCAATCAAAAGTGGCGTGGAATAAGAAAAAAAGTAGCTCCAACTCCACACATACAATCGCCGACGCTGTTGGACTCCAAGACTGCGTGTGGCGCTAGAAACGGCGTTTTCCCCGCTACTCACATGAACAGGTAGTAGGTATAGGCACTCTCAACTCGAACGCTGCTAATTTCCATTTTTCCGCACCTAAACCGATCGTGTGCCACTTGCAACTATCCAACCACCCACCCACCCACGATCGTAAGAGGGTACAAAAACCGATTCGCTTCATTTCCTGATACAAATAGGAGGCTAAAACGCCCATTCGTCGGTCTACCTACTAGGTACGGTGAAAAAACAATGAAATTGCTTTAGCGTTTGGACCCCAAGTGTTGCGCTGGGGTCTATTATCAGTTTCAGCAGCTATTTAGTCTTTCCTCGCAGTCGACTCGGTGCTCGGAAGGAAAGCAAAACATCGATAGTCCATTCAGGTGGAACAACACTTTACTGACTGTGGTGGTGCAATTGCATGAGCACGACACGACCGATGAATGCACAGTGGGATGAATTAGGAGGAAAATGTCAGAAAACAAATTTAACCCTTGTAGTCCATTGGGGTCATTATCACTCAGATAAGCACACTGGGCGTGTACTACGTCAGCGAGCGCCAGTAAATGCACGAAGAATGAATGACTTATTTTGAAATCAAGTAAAAAATGTGTAAAATCAGTCACTTGTCAACAATGATACTAAAACTGAAATTCTGGCATCACTGCACTAATAACGACAACGTTCTGTAGGATTGTTTAAATTCTTCTCGTTTCATTAGTACTACGAAAAGTGATGATCATAGGTATTTTTGTCATGAAATCATCATATCGATTTGACCTTCTACGCAACATAAATTCAGCACTGTTCAACGATTTGAACAATGATCCACCGCAAGAGCTAGCCTCCTCGGCAAGAGATTTCCATCTTTTAATAATTAATCAGTAATTAATTGCTTTCATGCTTTCTCCGCACCGACATCGTTGGACTTATTACCATCATCATCATCACCTTCAACGTCGCCGTCGTCGATCGCCGTCGGCTGTCTTACGACCAAAAGGTTTTGCACATGTACTTCCGTCATCACGTCTCGATTCCTCTTATCATCTCCTACCTCTTCGTTTGAAACCGCCGTGGCGATCGATCGCAATGATACGGTTCACGACCTGCACCATCACCGATCGACCGTCCAACCAACCGATCATTCGGACCGGAAGTGCAGTTTTGTGTTTGAAAATCACGATATCGATTTCAGATTTTTGTACATTTCGTTATCGTGATCATCTTCGCAGTGTGCGAAGTTGTCAATGGATCGAGGTGAAGCATCTTCTTCGGCAACTTTTCTGCATTTCATCGATGCCAGGGGGATTATGCAACACGGTGTGCAGCATTCGATCAGGCTCACAACGCACCATGATGAACCCGTTGAAGCTCGTGGCAAGGGGTGAAGAGGAGGTTGAAACTTTTAGTCTCACTGTTTTGCACCTCTTCTTCGGTTCATGATCAATTATCGAGTCGATTTGGTAATCATCGGATAAGCTAGTTCAGAGTGTTAGTCGATTGTTTCCGCGTCTTTCACGGGAAGTGGTTTCACACATGCTTTAATGGTATCACTTGTACCGAGTGAGCTCGAAGAAAATAGCTGCTTGAAATGATGTCCGACTACCCTGAGTGAACTGTCACGCTCATGTTCATGATAACTAAGTAAAAATAAAGTGGCCTAGAAGAGTAATTCCAAACGAACTGAATAGTCTTAAGACAACCCTTTCTTCAATCTTTTGCTGGCTATTGGGTGGTTTATGGGTACTTTAACTTTTACACTCCCGTTCAAAAGTTTGGGGTCACCCCCTCAAAAACACGACGAAGATATCATTAAATCAATTTTCCATGTTTTACGAAAGTGACCCCAAACTTTTGGCCGATACATCATATTGAGGGATGACCCCAAGCTTTTGGTCGATGACATCAAGGATTAATTACTTAATAACTTTCTTTCTAGATTTTTTAGCTAAGTTCTGTTAAAAGCAGTTGAAAGCTAATAGAAAATGGGTCATATTACCGCTCTCATCTTAAAATTTGGTCGACCCAACTTCCAGCGACACTGCCATAAGTTTATATTCATTTTTTAGAAAATTTGGCAACTTTGGGTTAAGTTTACATACAATTTTTTTTGAAAAAGTTTCTTTTAAATCATGTTCAAAGTTTCTTTGACTTATTATCTTTTGAATGAAACTTAGGGTTTTGAAATCGGACGCAAATTGGCGAAGATATGGGCCTAAAAAAATGACATGTTTTTGAGGGGGTGACCCCAAACTTTTGAACGGGAGTGTATGTGGCCAACAGGGTACCCGGGTACCCAGCGCCCATTTAAAAAACACGGTGTAGAAAAAAGCAAAAAGTTTGTCGGAAACATAACGGTTAAGATTTTATTCTTAGAACATCTTATTACCTCAGGAATACCCCAAGAAGAATTAACACCATACTCTGTGAATGTTCCGAAACCCCAATTAAATGTTCATCATACATTTCTGAAACAATCACTAATGAAACGCAAGGAATAAAAAAACGTGGAGAAATTTTAGAAATCACTGGAATACTCATTACTGCTTCAATATATTGACACTTTCCGAAGCAAATTTTGCAAAAGGAACATTTTTGGATGAAATTTAAAGATAATTTTTGCTGATTGAAGCCAAAGCAAACAGAACAGATCTATGCATAAAAAAATTTTACAGTGCTTCCAGTTTGTAAAAATACAAAATAAATCTATGTTTTAAAATTGTAATTTCAATTGATGTTCTACCTATTTCAACATAATTATTGCGAAAGTGTTGCCTAATATCCCTTTTGGGACGGAGCACAAAAAAGTGAAATTTTCATAGAAATTTCTCAAATTTGGCTCTCCAGAACTTCAAGACTGTCTTACAAAGCAATACTTTCTGTTTCTCATTTAAAAGAACTACTCTTTACCTTTCGATTCTTAGCTTTGTCTACCTGAATGAATCGGAAATACAAAAATGTCGACCGAAAATTTTTTACAGTTTTTACTCAAGAGTTTCTGTAATAAGCTTCAAGATCTTCTGTAGGATGCCTCAAGAGCTTCTGTAGGATGCTTTAAGAGTTTTTTTATAAAGCTTCAAGAGCTTCTGTAAGATGATTCAAGAGCTTCTGTAGGATGCTTCAAGAGATTCTGTAGGAAACCTCAAAAGCTTATGTAGGAAACTGCAAGAGATTCCGTAGGAAGCTTCATGAACTCCTGTAATGAGCTTCAAGAGCTTCTGTAGGACGTTTAATGAACTTTTGTAGGAAATCTTCAGAGGTTTCAGAGAATCTCATGGAACTAAGAAGGTCTCAGAGGGTTTCAGAAGGTTTCCAGAGGCGTTTCAGAGGATTTTAAATGGATATCTGGGGAGTTTAAGAGGTTCTAGGGGCGTTTCAGGGTATCTCAATAAGCTTCAGCGGGTTTCATGAGCGTTTTAGGGTCGTTTTAGAGCGTTACAGGAAGATTCAAGGCTTTTAGGGTATCTAAGAATTTCAGAGGATCTCAATGGATTGTAATCGCGTGTTTCTGGGGTTCTCAAATGAATTCAAGGGGTTTTCAAGGTTGGCCTCGGAGCTCCCTATATTCCTGTGGAACACTCCTTAAAAGCTAGGAGGATGGCTTTCCAGTTTTGACAAAAACAAAAATATTGCTATTTTATCTTGTCCTTCTGGTCTTCTAAACGGAACGTTGCTCGAACTTCTTGCAGAAGTTGCTCCAACTTACTGATTTCACGAACATCTTGCAGAAGTTTATGGAACTTCTTGCAGTAGCTGCTCGAAGTTCTTGCGGAGGTTGCTGGAATTTCTCGCAGAAGCTGCTCGAACTTCTTGCAGAAGTTTCTCGAACTTCTTTAACAAGTTTCTTGTACTGCTAGCAGGAGTTGCTCGAATTTCTTGTAGCAGCTGCTCAACTTCATGCGGAGTTGTATGAACTTCTTGCAGAAGTTTCTCGATCTTCTAGCAGAAGATGCTCGAAACTCTAGCAGAAGTTGTTGGAGAAGTTGCTCGTACTTGTTTCGAAAACTGCTTACGTCTTGTAGAAGTTACTTGGGTTTTTACAGAAGTTTCCTGAACTTCTTGTAAAAATTGCTTAATCATCTTGCAAAAGGTGCTGCTGAAATTTAGCAGAACGTTGTCCGAACTTTTAGTATGAACTGCTCAAATATTTTTGAAAATGCTTTTTGATGTACATAAGCAAAATTGCTTCTTGCTGTCATTACTCTTGCTTTAAAATACAAGTCGGCAAATTTCTTGCTACATTTGCTACTATTTTTTTGCTACTATTTTACTAAACTAGCTTATATTACTTTCGAAATTGGTCAAACTCCTAGCAATACGCCAGTCTTATTCGTTGGATAAGCTTTTAAACAGAAGTTATGGGCACTTTTGGGACTTGCTCGGAGATGTTACAAATTACGATAAGAAATTTTGAACCAATTTTCTGGCAACAGGTATACCAAACTTCTAATCAGAAGTTTTCCGAGCTCTACAACAATGTTTTCATTTCAGAATTCATAGAAATTACATCGAAAATTACCTACATTCTGTAGTTTCCTGCATTGACCAATTCTTTTTGTGGAAGCTGCTGATACTCCTGAGAAAAAAAGAACTACTTCTGATGCATGAAAAGACCTGCCGGAGCTTTATGCAGTAGGAAAGCTTTTTTTAGAAGTTTTTGAAGCTGGCATGAAAGGGGTTCTTAAGGCTTCCTGCAGATACTCTTGTAGCTTCCTGTAGATGTTAATTAAGCTTTCTATAGCTGCTCTTGAATCTTCCTGAAGATGCTCTGCAGATGTTCTTACAATCTCTTGCAGAAGCCTTTCTATCATCCCGCAGAGGCTGTTGATGCCTCCTGCAGAAGCTCTTGAAGCTTTCTGCGTAAGCTTTTGAAGCTTTCTACAGATGCTATTTCAGAGCATTTCTTAAGACAATGTTGGAACACGCTGCACATGCTCGTAAATAAATTTTTAAAGCTTCCTGCAGAAACCTTTGTGACTTTCTGCGGGTACTCTAGAAGCTTCCTGAGACGCTCTTGAAACTTCCTACATAAGCTTTCGAAGCTTTCCACAGATGCTCTTCAATCCTCATGATGACGCTCTTCTCGCAGATGCTTTTGAAGCTACCTGTAGAAACTGTTGAAGCGTCGTACAAAAGCTCTTGAAGTGTCCAGCAGTAGCTCTTCAAGGTTTCTAAATAAGTATTTGAAAAGTATTTTAAGTTCACTACTAAAGCACTTGAAGCTTTGATAGAACGTCCTGATAAAACTTCTTGAAGCCTACAAACCGAGGGCATTAAAGCTTCTTGCAGATGCGCTTGAAGCTTTGACAGATCTTCCTGGCAGAGGCTATTGAAGCCTTCGAGAAGAGGTTCTTGAAGCTTTCTACAGAAGCTCTTGAAGCTTCCTGCAGAAGCTCTTGAAGCTTTTCCCGAAAGTTCTTGATGCATCCTGGAAACGTTCTTATAGCTTACTACAAAACTCTAGAATCTTCCTATAAAAGCTCTTGAAGCTTTTTACAGAAGCTCTCGAAACTTCCTACAGAAGCTCTTGAAGCTTCCTGCAGAAGCTCTTGAAGCTTGCAACAGAAGCTCTTGGGACTCGTTACAGAAGCTCTTTAAGCATCCTGCAGAATCTCTTGAAGACCTTAAGCTTCCTACAGAAGCTCTTGAAGCTTCTTACAGAACCTCTTAAAGCTTCCTACAGAAGCTCATGCAGCTTCCTACAGAAGCTATCGAAGCATTCTGCAGTATCTCTTGAAGCTTCCTATAGAAGCTCTTGAAGATTCCTACAGAAGCTCTTCAAGCTTCTTACAGAAGCTCTTGAAGCTCCTTACTGTAACCCTTGCAGCTTCCCGTGTAAGTTCTTTAAGCTTCCTGGAAACGTTCTTATAGCTTACTCCAAAAGCTCTTGAAGCTTCTTACAGAAGTTCTTGAGCTTCTAACAGAAACTCTTGAAGCTCCCTACACAAGTACTTGGAGCTTCCCGCAGAAGCTCTTGAAATTTCCTGCAGAAGCTCTTGAAGCTTCCTGCAGAAGCTCTAGAAGCTTCCTGCAGAAGCTCTAAAAGCTTCCTGCAGAAGCTCTAGAAGCTTCCTGCAGAAGCTCTAGAAGCTTCCTGCAGAAGCTCTAGAAGCTTCCTGCAGAAGCTCTAGAAGCTTCCTGCAGAAGCTCTAGAAGCTTCCTGCAGAAGCTCTAGAAGCTTCCTGCAGAAGCTCTAGAAGCTTCCTGCAGAAGCTCTAGAAGCTTCTTGCAGAAGCTCTAGAAGCTTCTTGCAGAAGCTCTAGAAGCTTCCTGCAGTATCTCTTGAAGCTACCTGCAGAAGCTCTTGAAGCTTCCTGCAGAAGCTCTTGAAGCTTCCTGCAGAAGCTCTTGAAGCTTCCTGCAGAAGCTCTTGAAGCTTCCTGCAGAAGCTCTTGAAGCTTCCTGCAGAAGCTCTTGAAGCTTCCTGCAGAAGCTCTTGAAGCTTCCTGCAGAAGCTCTTGAAGCTTCCTGCAGAAGCTCTTGAAGCTTCCTGCAGAAGCTCTTGAAGCTTCCTGCAGAAGCTCTTGAAGCTTCCTGCAGAAGCTCTTGAAGCTTCCTGCAGAAGCTCTTGAAGCTTCCTGCAGAAGCTCTTGAAGCTTCCTGCAGAAGCTCTTGAAGCTTCCTGCAGAAGCTCTTGAAGCTTCCTGCAGAAGCTCTTGAAGCTTCCTGCAGAAGCTCTTGAAGCTTCCTGCAGAAGCTCTTGAAGCTTTCTGCAGAAGCTCTTGAAGCTTCCTGCAGAAGCTCTTGAAGCTTCCTGCAGAAGCTCTTGAAGCTTCCTGCAGAAGCTCTTGAAGCTTCCTACAACAACTCTTGAAACATCCTGCAGTATCTCTTGAAGCCCTTGAAGCTTCTTACAGAAGCTCTTGGAGCTTCTCACAGAAGCTCTTGGAGCTTCTTACAGAAGCTCTTGAAGCTTCTTACAGATGCTCTCGAAGCATTCTACAGTTTCCCTTGAAGCTTTCTACAGAAGCTCTTGAAGCTTCCTACAGAAACTTTTAAAGCTTCTTACAGAAGCTCTTGAAGCTTCCTACAGAACGTGTTGGACGCTCTTGGAGCTTATTGCAGAAGCTCTTGAAGCTTCCTGCAGAAAAATTTGAAGCTTCCTGCTAATGCTGAACCTCTGATCCCCGTGACAGAAGTTTTTGCATCAGTACACTAGAATCTTCCACTTGAACATACCGTAGATGCTCTTGATGCCTTATGCAGAAGCTCTTTAAAGCTTCCTGAAGAAGTTATTGAAGCTTCCTGTAAAAACTCTTGCAATTTATTTTTACAGATTCTTAAGTTCAATAGCTCCAGGAAACTGAACATAAAGGTTTCGTAAACGTATATTATATAGTACTTTGTTTTACCAAGCCCTTACTATATTGTGAAGACGTTACAGGCTCTGTTCTACCAGTTGACAAAAAATGGGACGTATAAAGCCATCTGGCGCATCCCCCAGAACACCGCAACGGTATTATTCGTACTCAATCGTAAATTCAATTAGTTTATTCTTCCGTCCTGGTTGCGTGCGTTCCGAAAACTTTTCCAAGAAATTCATCGATGCTGTTGCATTCTACCATCCCACAATCGAGCCCAGCAGTGGCATTCTTTTCGCAGATCATCGAAACGCAAATTAACGGAATCTCCTTCTGCCGGTTGACTTTTCGGAGCATGGCAGGATCCGAGTAACCGTAAATATTGGGATTCCCATAAATCATATCCCCACCACCCAAAGTTTGGCCTTCACAGATTTCGGTTTCAAGGGACCGTGTGGCCCAGCACGACACTTTGCGTGCCCGAGGTCATTATCACGCTTCTTCGGTGCGCTTGAATCAAACGGAATTAACGTATCCGTGGATGGAAGGAGAATGATCGTCCGAAGTGGCTTCCTGGTTGTTGGTCCCCATGGCCCCAAAAAATTAATAATATTTATCACGATTGCACGAGGACGACGATGACAACGACGACGCAGAAGATCATACTCGTAATTTCGATTTTGTCTGGAGCAGCAGCCAGCGTAGCGGTCTTGTGTATGGCGTTCAATTTACCGGCTTTCGACATCGGAGGGACATCGCCCTCGAAGAAAGCGCAACCATCATGTAGAAAACGCGTGCAAATTGTATTCTAATTTGATAACCGCGAATTCATTCGGGCACACAAAACAGGCGATGATTGCATTGAACCTTTGCGTTGAATTGCGTTTTTTTGCTCTTTCGCCGCCGCGTTGGGCTGTCGAACTGATGGAGAAATTTATGAGGAATGCAATTGTGGGAATGCTCTTCTTTTCCTGGTTTTGTGGGAAGATTGAAGACTTACCAAAATGGTTGAATTATTGAACGGTGAATTATCATGAATAAATGTATTATTTGCGATCTGCAAATGGCTTCGATGAGGCTGATTTATGGCCCGTAACTCGTTTGTGAAAGGCAACAGGTTTTTATGACAAATGAAAGAAAATATACCCCATGACAAATGTTAAAACGATGAGTTGCTTTTGGAATGCTTGAATTTAGCATGTTCTGTCGATATAGTGCTTATACTGGACTGATTACATACAGCTAAACTTCTTTGTTTGCTTTTGGAATGCCAATAAAACATGTATCAGCATTCATAATGCTTATCATGAGTATTGTATGGTCACTTCAAAAATGCCACAACTCCAAATGTTATTCAAAATCAATGACGACGTTGCACCAGCAGTATGCAGTGCATGCGCGACCAACAACAGTCAGTCAGTCAGTCAAGCCCATCAATGAAGAAACGGAAAAATATGATAAATTTCGGTAATGATTTCTTTGAATTGATGTAATTTGAGCCCAGGTATCATTCGTCTTCGGCTGAGCCATCTGATGGCCATCCGAATGCGCATCCTGCTCGTGCAGATCGGCCTTGAGGGTTTTCCACCGCTTCTTAGCACTGAGACTGAGCATCTGAAGATCGCCAGAAAGAACATCAATTTCCGACGACGACGACGACGACGAGACAACAACGGAACGTTCTTCTTCTGGCAGAATTGATTGCATTGCATTGGCTTCGGTTTCGGCTTCAGCTTGGCTTGGCTTGGCAGTTTTTAGACGAAGATGGTTTGCTTGAGTGCCGTTCTTTGGTGCGTGGTTGTAGGTAGTGATGATTTGTGGTTGCGCTGATGAATCACATTGGCGATGAGCTTTGCGTGACTCATTAATGAAATGAGTTTACGCCAAAAATTTGCTGCAAATTGCGTGCTGCAGGCATGCTGTTTTTTTGTTTTTCGTGTTTTTTGCGGAGATGATCATTATGTTTCAATGAGGTAATCGGGTAATGATGACGACTGATAAACAGCGAGTCTACAATGTTGAAGACATCTCTACCACAGATGATGACTGTTGTTTATTCTTTATTAAATTTTTGATTTTTTTTTTCATTACACTTCTGAGTAACGGATTTCAAAAGATAAACATCAAAATAAATAAAACAACCAAATAAGTTTTCTATTGGAAGCTTCAAGAGCTTCTGCATGAAGTTTTCAAAACCTCTGTAGGAAGCTTCAAAAGCTTCTGTAGGAAGCTTCAAGAGCTTCTGTAGGAAGCTTTAAGAGCTTCTGCAGGAAGCTTCAAGAGCTTCTGCAGGAAGCTTCAAGAGCTTCTGCAGGAAGCTTCAAGAGCTTCTGCAGGAAGCTTCAAGAGCTTCTGTAGAAAGCTTCAAGATCTTCTGTAGGAAGCTTCAAGAGCTTCTGTAGGAAGCTTCAAGAGCTTCTGTAGGAAGCTTCAAGAGCTTCTGTAGAAATCTTCACAGCTTCTGCGGGAAGCTTGAAGAGCATCTGCCCGTGGCTTCAATGGCCTCTGTCAGGAAGATCTGTCAAAGCTCCAAGAGCATCTGCAGGAAGCTTCAAAGCCCTCGGTATGAAGGCTCTATCAGGAATTTCTATCAATGCTTCAAGTGCTTTAGAAGTGAACCTAAAAAAAAATTAGAATGCTTCAAATACTTATTAAGGAACCTTGAAGAGCTACTGCTAGACACTTCAAGAGCTTTTGTAAGACGCTTCAACAGCTTCTACAGGAAGCTCCAAGAGCGTCATCAGGAAGATTGAAGAGCATCTGTGAAAAGCTTTGTAAGCTTCTGTAGGAGGTTTCAAGAGCGTCTTCTGGAAGCTTCTAGAGTGTCTGCAGAAAGTCACAAAAGCTTCGGTAGGAGGCTTTCAAGAGCTTCTACAGAAAGCTTTATAAAATTCTGTAGTAGGTGTCAATAGCATGGGCAGGGTGTTCCAAGAGCGTCTTCAGAAAACTCTTAGCTTCTGCATAAAGCTTAAAGAGCTTCTCCTGGAAGCCTTAAGATGTACGGCTTCTGCAGAAAGTTTCAAGAGATTCTGCAGGAAGAGCTTCAAGAGTTTCTGCAGGAGGCATCAACATCCTCTGCGGGATGCTTCAAAGGCTTCTGCAGGAGCTTTCAAGAGCATCCTCAGGAAGATTCAATAGTATTTATAGAAAGCTTCATAAACATCTACAGGAAGCTACAATAGTATCTGCAGGAAGCTTCAAGAACCTGTCCATGCTAGCTTCAAAAACTTCTAAAGCAAGCTTCTGCAGCAACAAGCTCCAGCAATTATTTTTTTTTCAGTGATATCAACAGCTTCTTCAAAAAAAATTGGTCGATGCTGGAAACTTCAAAACTTTTGGACGTATTTTCCATTCTGGAACGAAACCATCTTTGAAGAGCTCTTGTGATTAGAAGTTTTTATGCCTTCTGCTGGAAAATTGCTTCAGACGATCTTATCATAATTGGTAACTTCTTCGACCAAGTCCTTTTAAAAAGCACCATAACCTTCTGTTCAAAAGTTTAACTAACGAAAAATACTGGCGTATTTCTACAAGTTTGATCAATTTCTCAAGTAATTTAAGCTACTTTGGTAAAAAATAATAGCAAATGCTGCAATTATTAATAAAATTGACTAACTTCTACATTAAAGCTTGAGAAACTTCAACAAGAAGCAATTTTGCTTATACAGGGTGTTAGGTCCCTGAGTGCAAACTTTTTAAAGGGTGATAGAGAGATGTGCGGCACAGTGCGCAAAAAAGTGCTTACCTTGATAGTTGCAAATTTTTGATCCGAAATGCGATGTTTAAATCAAAATTGCAAGAAAACGATAAGAGCTAGAAGTTTGGTGTCAAAGAATGAATTGTAGAGTGGAACAGGGGCCAAATTAAAAAGAATATTAATTTATTACGCATGTTTCAATGATAATTGACAAAAACAAATTAAAACACACTATTTTGAGCTATTTTGGTCTAGAAAACTTAGTTATTTAACTAAACCAATCGATTCAAAGAAGCCATTTGATAGAAAATTAAATAATCTTTCGAAAAAGGGTAAAAAAAACTGCGATAAGTTAGACCATTTTAAAGTTATAGCCAGTTAAGGCAATAATAGTCAGAAACATGGAAAGTTCAATAACTACGTAACGGTTGAGATTTGACCATATGCGTAGAACATTTTTTTTTTCACCATTTATGGTCCACTATCGCTCTTTAAAAAGTTTGCACTCAGGAACTTAACACCCTGTATAGATCAGACAGCTTTTTCAGAAACAGTTGACAAGTTTCAGCTGAAAGTTCTATCAATTTTCTGCTATATTTAAGCAGTAAGTTTCAGCTAAATTTGCAAGAAAATTTGAACACTTTTTGCAAGAAGATAAATCAACTTTGGTAAGAAGTTCAGAAAACTTCTGTCAAAAGCCGAGTAACTTTTGCAAGAAGTAAACCGATTCTTAGCATTTTGAGCATCTTCTGGAAGAAGTTCGAGCAACTTCTGCAAGTAATTCGAGCTCAAGTAACTTCTGCAAGAAGTTCAGGCTACTTCCGCAAGAAATTCGAACAACTTCTGCAAGAAGTTCGAGCAACTTCTGCAAGAAATTCGAGCAACTTCTGCAAGAAGCTCAAGTAACTTCTGCAGGCTACTTCCGCAAGAAGTTCGAACAATATCTGCAAGAAATTCGAGCAACTTCTGCAAGAAATTCTAGCATCTTCTGCAAGAAGTTCGAGCATCTTCTGTAAGAAGTTCGAGCAACTTCTGCAAGAAATTCGAGCAACTTCTGCAAGAAGTTCGAGCAACTTCTGCAAGAAGTTCGAGCAACTTCTGCAAGCAGTTCGAGCAACTTCTGCAAGAAGTTCGAGCAACTTCTGCAAGAAGTTCGAGCAACTTCTGCAAGAAGTTCGAGCAACTTCTGCAAGAAGTTCGAGCAACTTCTGCAAGAAGTTCGAGCAACTTCTGCAAGAAGTTCGAGCAACTTCTGCGAGAAGTTCGAGCAACATCTGCAAGAAGTTCGAGCAACTTCTGCAAGAAGTTCGAGCAACTTCTGCAAGAAGTTCGAGCAACTTCTGCAAGAAGTTCGAGCAACTTCTGCAAGAAGTTCGAGCAACTTCTGCAAGAAGTTCGAGCAACTTCTGCAAGAAGTTCGAGCAACTTCTGCAAGAAGTTCGAGCAACTTCTGCAAGAAGTTCGAGCAACTTCTGCAAGAAGTTCGAGCAACTTCTGCAAGAAGTTCGAGCAAACTTCTGCAAGAAGTTCGAGCAAACTTCTGCAAGAAGTTCGAGCAACTTGTGCAAGAAGTTTAAAAAATAAATAATAATAATAATAATTCTGCAAGAAGTTCGAACAACTTCTGCAAGAAGTTCGAGCAACTTCTTAAAAAAGATCGAGCAACTTCTGCAAAAAGTTTGAGCAACGTTTCGCTTAGAAGGCCAGAAGATTTATTCAAGTTAAAACAATCTTTGTGATTCTTTATCACAATACAATACAGAGATTCAGTGAAATAATGTTTCCAGGAAAAAACATACCGTAAATGTAGAATACACATGCCTTTCAATAACCGTTACCTCACAATAATTGGCCTGCAATGATTTTGCAATTTATCGTCCATAAAAAAACTGTCACCACCAGTACAGTACAGTAGTGTGTCAGCCTAGCGGCCTAGCCGAGAGCAAACAATGCCCCCTACAATTACGCTGTTAACGTCTCTATTCGTTCACTTTGCTTGCGTTCAGCCACGACACTCTCATTATCCTACATTGTTAAAGTTCACGTCATCGCGCGCCATCGTCATTTTCATTCCCCCGCGACTCCGACGCGACGCGACGCGGACCGGACTGTTACGGAATTCGACATACCGGAGCAATACGAAATATACATCATCGGCAGCACCGCGCACCGCAGCGCACCACGCCGAGCCCGGCACGGAGACAATGGTGTGACTTTGAGCCGCGATTTTCACTCTCATTGTGACTTAATTTTCCCCACCCCTCTTTTTGCACTGGTTTTGTTTTTTCGGTGAGTCTAGAAGGTCTTGGGGCTTGAAATCGTGTGAACCGGGGCGCGGTGCGGCGTCGTATAGAACAAAAACCACCCGTCAAAGTCGTTGAGCGCAGTTTCGCTTTCAGTTTTCAGTTCTCATTAATCCGTTGAGAATTGGTACTGTAGAACTCGGTGCCGAAACTAGGTCACGAACGCCAATTAGAGACCCCACCCGAAAGTTGGGGATCTAGTAGGGTGTTCCGCACTTAAAATGAAGTTCGTCGTAGATATCCCAATAGTTAATTTATGCGTGTGTGTGACCTTTCCGTCAAGATCGGAATCTCGCCGCTTGCGAACTCATTAGATGTGGTTCATGATGACGTCCACTTCAGAACGACCTCCACCAACGAGACAGTCCGTCCGTCACTCATTCAAACGTTTCGGACCAGATCTTCAAGCACAATTTGTTGATTAGACATTGCGCTCTCAAAGACACTGAGCAGCAAAAAGTGCAAGACCCCAAATACGGGCAGAGAGGTTTTAACTGTTCTACAGTCACTCAACTATGTCGACGGGTATCCGTTTCAGTTACCCGCGCGACAAAGATTAATTACCGTTGCTCGATTTTCTGAACCTCCCCAGCAGCACCTGTCGCGCACACGTCGTTCGTTGCAACAGTTACCAACTGCTCCGGACCCGGCTAATTGCAAGCTGGTTTGACCTTTCGGTAGAACGACGACCATCCGACAGCCAGCACAGACAAATTTCTAAATCGATGCTGGTAATTTTCGAACTCGTTCGTCGACTGATTGGTTGGGTGTTCTTGTTCTCTAACGTGGTTGCTGCCTGGTCGGTCAATTATTGCCCAATATGTCGTTAAATAAATCATCATTACCGACAGGGTGTATCCGAAAACGGAGATGCACAGTTGGGAAGTGTCGTCTCTACATACGAAATGTTACAAAATACATTCCATGCATACGGTTTTCAAACTGTTTGAGTTTCTTGATGAAGTTGCTCAAACTTCTTGTAGAAATTACCCGAAACTCTTGCACAAGTTGCCCGAGCTTTTCACAGAATATAGTAGTTATTTCAGAAAAGTTTCCTTGAACTTCTTGCAAAAGTTGCTCAATTTATTGCAAAAAGTTGCTCAAATCTCTTGCAGAAGTTACTCAAACTTCTTGCAATTGTTTGAAATGTTTGCAGAAGCTGCTTGCATGTCAGAAATTACACAAACTCCTTACAGAAACAGCTCAAACATCGCGCAAGCGTGACTCAAACTTCTTGCAAAAGTTGCTCTAATTTCTTGCAGCAGTTGTTCAAATTTCCTGCAGAAATTGCACAAATTCCTTGTATAAGTTGCTCAAATTTATTGTAGAAGTAGCTCAACCTTCTTGCACAATGGTTTTAAGCTTCTAGTAGAAGTAAAGCAATCTCCTTGCGAAACTGGCTGAAGCTTCATGCAGACTCGTATTTTTTGCAAAAGTTGCTCTAAACTCTGGCAGAAATTGTTCGAATTTATTCTTGCATCTATTTATCAAATTTCTAGTATAAATGAACCGAACTTCTTGTAGAAGTGGTTGCAACAGCTTGCAGAAGTTGCTCAAATTTCTTGCAGAAGTTGCTCAAATTTCTTGCAGAAGTTGCTCAAACTTCTTGCAGTTATATATATATTGCAGTTATTTGAAACTTTTGCAGAAGCGGCTGGCATGTCATGCAGCAGTAGCTCAAACTTCTTTAAAAAATTGCACTAACTTTTTACAAAAGTTGTTCTAATTCTTGTAGAGTTCATTAAAACTTCAAGCAGAAGTTCTTCAAAATTTTCATGGAAGCTGCTTGATCTTCTTGAAGGAGTAACCCAAGTTTTCTGCCAAAGCTGACTCAAACTTCTTGCAAAAGTGGCTCAAATTTCTAGCAGAACTTGCCTTGAAAATTGCTATAACTTCATGTTCAAGTTGCTCTAACTTCTTGCAGAAGTTGTTCAAAATTCCTGCAGAAATTGCACACATTTCTTATATAAGTTGCTCAAATTTCTTGCAGAAGTTGCAAGTTAAAATTTATTGTAGAAGTTGCTCAACCTTCTTGCACAATGATAGCAAGCTTCTAGTAGAAGTAAAGCAATTTCCTTGCGAAAGCTGTAACTTCTTGCAGATGCGCATATTTTTGCAAAAGTTGCTCTAAACTTTGGCAGAAATTGATCGCATTTCTTCTTGCATCTATTTATCAATATTTCTAGTATAAATGTACCAGACTTCTTGTGGAAGTGACTGCAACATCTTGCAGAAATTGCTCAAATTTCTTGCAGAAGTTGTTCAAATTTCTTGCAGAAGTTGCCCAAATTTCTTGCAGAAATTGCTGAAATCTCTTGCAGTTGTTTGATTCTTTTTCGCAAAAGCGACTGGCATGGCATGCAGCAGTACCTCAAATTTCTTTCAAACATTGCGCAAACTTTTTACAAAAGTTGTTCAAATTCTGGTAGAGCTCATTTAAACTTCGAGCAGAAGTTCTTCAAAGTTTTCATGGAAGCTGCTAAAATTTCTTGCGGGAGTAACCCAAGTTTTCTGCCAAAGATGACTCAAACTTCTTGCAAAAGTGGCAAAAATTTCTAGCAGAAGTTGCCTTGAATGTTGCTATAAATTCATGTAGAAGTTGCTCTAACTTCTTGCAGAAGTTGTTCAAATTTCCTGCAGAAATTGCACAAATTTCTTGTATAAGTTGCTCAAATTTCTTGCAGAAATTGCAAGTTAAAATTTATTGTAGAAGTAGCTCAACCTTCTTGAACAATGATAGCAAACTTCTAGTAGAAGTAAAGCAATTTCCTTGCAACACTGGCTGAAGCTTCTTGCAGATGTGCATATTTTTGCAAGAGTTGCTCTAAACTCTGGCAGAAATTGATCGAATGTCTTCTTGCATCTATTTATCAAGTTTTTAGTACAGTCGACTCTCCACATGTCGATGTTCTACATCTCGATATCTCTCCCTATCTCGATGGTTTCAGCGGTCCCTTCAGACTACGTACATTTTTCCTCTCTACATACCGATATCTCCTTATCTCGATATCTCCCTATCGCGATCTCGATCATTTTTGCTCTAGATTTTCTCTTCTATATGTCGATATGCCCATTTTCACAGGTTACTAGACCTCGTTTCCTAGGTGCAAAACATTATGGGAAGGCAGAGTGACATCTGTTTGTTGTTGGTTTTTCCTAGTAACGGAGATTTTTTTTCAATCTAGTATGCATTACAAATTGATTCTTCAGTTCGATCTCTCCCTATCTCGATGGTCCCTTCAATATCGAGACCTGGAGAGTCGACTGTATAAATTTACCAGACTTCTTGTGAAAGTGACTGTAACAGCTTGCAGAAATGGCTCAAATTTCTTGTAGAAATTACTCAAATTTCGTGTAGAATTTGCTCAAATTTCTTGCAGAAGTTTCTCAAATTTCTTGAAGAAGTTGCTCAAACTTCTTGCAGTTGCTTGATTTTTTTTTTCCAGAAGCACCTGGCATGTCATGCAGCAGTAGCTCAAATATTTTTCAAAAATAGCGCTACCTTTTTACAAAAGTTGATCGAACTCTTGTAGAGCTCATTGAAACTTCAAGCAGAAGTTCTTCAAAGTTTTCATGGAAGCTGCTAGAACTTCTTGTAGGAGTAACTCAAGTTTTCTGCCAAAGCTGACTCAAACTTCTTGCAAAAGTGGCTCAAATTTCTAGCAGAAGTTGCATTGAAAGTTGCTATAAATTCATGTAGAAGTTGCTCTAACTTCTTGCAGAAGTTGCTCAAAGTTACAGAATTTACTAGAACTTCATAAAAAAAATACTCAAACTACTTCCAGAAGTTGCCCGAAATGTTTACTGAAGTTCTAGGCAGAAGTTATTCAAATTTCTTGCAGAGGTTGTTTGAACTCATTACAGAAGTTTTTCAACTGATTTAGCCTGAAACTCTCTAAAAATCGCCTGAAATCCCATGAAATTCATCTAGTTTTCTAGGAATCGCCTCTGAAACCATCCAAAGTTTTCATTTTTAAACACCTTTTGGATTTCCAGAACTTTCCCGCCCCATGTTCCTTTTCTGTTTTGGCTATAGAGCTGATAACAGGTCGTATTATGGTTCAGGTTCAGGAATTCAAATATCTCCGTTAACCCTCCTTGTGCATTAGGGTAATTTTTGACACAAACCATGCACTATTTCAGCGAGCTGTTTCCAACGGGATGCATTACCAAGGTTAAGGAAAAATAACCCTAATGTAATTTTGGTATATTCAGAGCAGTTGGGGCGATGTTTAAGGATGTTTAAGCAGGGTTTACCGGAAAGAGCATTGGGCAGACCTTTCGATGGCCGCTTCAGAGTTCAGGGTTCGCGGCGTTTCAGAAGATTTCAGAGAAATATTATGGGCCCAGACAATCAGGAGTCGCATAAGAAACCACGTTATGTTATTTTTTGAACTTATTACGATGTACCAGGTAAAGTCATATAAGAACACAAATAAACTTTTATAAGATATGAGCACATCGTAGTAGATGATATTCTGATGTTTTATTGCGATGTACTTTACTTATTCGAAAAAGCGTGCGAGCGAACTCGCAAAGTGTCAAATGAATTCGCATAATTGCGTACTGCGATGATTATACGACTTCGTTTGGTACTTTTCTTGTTGTGTCAGTTTACCTCGCATTGGTGTATGGATGAAATCGCATAAAAGTACAAATAAACTCGTTGAAGTGTGCATACAAACTCGCATAAGCTAGAAGCGTTTATGTTGGCATTACGCGATTTGATATGTGATAGCAATTAAAGAGTTTCTGTTTCACTGTGGATGCAGTGCCAAAGAAAGTGAACAGCCATAATTATAGTTGCAAAGTCATCATTATTTGTTTTGTTGGCTTGATAATCAACAATGGGAGGGAGGTGCTAGCCAGAGAGGGGCAGTGAAAACTGTACGGGAAATCGTTTTTAGCCTGCCATACACGCACAGCGCAAGTGAACCAAGTGCATTCCAACAAACACTGAGGTGAGTTAGAATATCATGATAATTAACCAGCTTGTTCCAACAATTCAGAGGTCATTAGCTCGATATCGAGCTGTCAGAATTGCTTTTTTTTTAATATTATTAAATCGCATAAGATGCTAAATTGCGTCGCAATAGTGCACGCGGTGCATCGCATAAGATATCGCTTTAAGTCATATAGCGTTATTATTGTTCCGTCAATGCACGTATAGCGCCTCCACTTTTGTACGCATAAGGCACTTTTGCTGCATCTTATGCGATGTAACTTTAATGCATAAAAGTACGTATAACATGAACATAAACATCATTATACGTACAAATTGGTTGTCTGGGGGGCTTCAGAGGCTCTAAGGTGAATTTCACGGAGTTTTTACATTTCAGAGCCTTTCAAAGCATTTCAAGGCGTTTATGGGCGTTTCAGGAAGTTTCTGGAAGGTTTAACAGGGGCTTTCAGGGGGGGGGTTCAGGGGTTCTCAAGTGAATTTTACGGAGGTTTCATGGGGGTCTCTAGGCGTTTCAATGCGTTTCAAGGCATTTTTGAGCGTTCCAAGTGGTTTTAGGTGGGTTTAACCTTTTCGAGCCGATTTTTTTCGCCGCTGTCGACGCAACCTCGCTGGTGTCGAACACGTTTGTTATGCTCGGTTTCATCGCCAGGGTCATATATGACCCCTCCGGCTCCAAAGGGTTAAGGGGGTTTTACAGGCTCGTAGGAAAATTTTACGGATATTTCATGAGGGTTTCAGAACATTTCAAGGCGTTTCAGAGCGTTTCTGGAGGTTTCAGCGGGATTTTAGGAGACTTCAGAGGATCTCAGGTTAATTTTACGGCCTTTCAAAGAGTTACATACTTAAGTTACTTTACTTTACTATATTACAAACATTACACACTTAACATTACTTTACTAAGCGTTACGACCATAGTTGCATGAGGCTGTGAGAGTATGAACTTTAGTCATACAGCTCTCAGAGACAACAAAGTACGTTAGTAGATTCGATAACCTATACTCAAAGAAAATCTTGGAGTTTCTCAAACAAATGATGAACCCTTCACTTGACGGCACATAGTTGCATGAGACTTGCATAAATTTCATTCTTAATACTCCGTTAGGTCACTGATTTTGCTTGTGGAAGTTCTCGGATACTCCTATACAATCATAGAACCCACTACTTGATAGAACATAGATTCCGGAGGCTGTGAGAGTATGAACGTCATTCATAATGCACTTAGATTCAACTAATAGCACCCGTAGATTCGATTAAGCATTACCAAGAATGTTCATGGAGACCCTTAAAAAACCATTGAACTCACCACTTCATAGGCGATAGTTGCCTGCGGTTGTGCCAGTATGGACCTTAGTCATCAAGTTCTTAGTGGCAACGAACTACATTGGTAGTTTCGATAACCTATACTCGAGGTAGTTCTTGGATGTCTTCAAACTAACAATGAAGTCACCACTTGACAACACTTAGTTACATGAGGCTGTCCAATCATAAATTACATGCATAATGCTCCAATAGATCACTCATTACGCTTGTAGATCCGATGACCTATACCCCAGGGAGTTCTCGGATACTTCTATACAATCATATAACCCACCACTTGGTAGAACATAGATGCCTGAGGCTGTAGGAGTATAAACCTCCTTCATATTTTTTGTAGACACACCTAGTAGCTTTCGTAGATTCGATGACCTTTACTCAAGGGAGTTCTTGGAGATCCTTAAAACATCATCAAACTCATCATTCGATAGATCAAAGCTACCTGGGGCTGTATGGGTATGGACTTCAGTCATAAAACTCTTGAAGACAACAAACTACGTTGGTAGATCGGGCAACCTATACTCAAGGTAGTTCGCGTTGAGATCCTCAAAATGACAATAAACTCACCACATGCCAACACATAGTTACATGAGGCTGTGTAAGCATAAATTTCATTCCTAATGCTCCAATAGATGAAAACTGATTACACTTGCAGATCAGATGGCCTAAGCTCCAGGGAGTTCTCCAGCTAATCCTAGACAATCATAGAACTTAAGGCTTGATAGAACATAGATGCCAGAGGCTGTGTAAGTATGAACCGTATTCATAATTCAAATAGATACAACTAGTAGCTCTCGTAGATTCGATGGTCTTTGTGACTCGAGTCTGTACCTTCGACACCTAAAGACAATCAAATACGTTGGTAGATCCAATGACAAAGGAAGTTCTTGGAGGTTCTCAAACAGAAAAATAACTCACCACCAGTACATAATTGCAAAGGGCTGTGCAAGCGTGATTTTTACTCATAATGCCTCAATAGATCACTGATCTTGCTAGAAGATCAGATGGCCCAAACTCTAGGGAGTTCTCGGATACTCTTATACTTTTAACTCTGCTTTATTTCGTAAACCAACTTTATCCAAAATCTTTAGTAACCCATCTGCTCTGAACATAATCAAATTCCATTTAGGTAACGTAACCTTAATGCAAGGATTTAAATATATTTCACATAAATGGATTCTACCTAAAGAGAGGATTGGATGTAGCCCCTAGTTGTATGACGAATCAAGATTGTAAAACTAGCCGTAAACTCTGATAAAGCCTCTGAAATCCCCGAAACTGAGGTTCATAGGAACGTATTTGAGCGTCTTAAAGCCCCTCATAAAATCCACTGCTACTCCTGAAGACTTCCTTGAAGCTATACTATACTATACTATACTGAAGTTCCTTGAAACTTAATGAAACGCCCTTAACCCTTTGAAGCCGGATTTTTTCCAAGCATTATTATGGAGTTTTTTCTACGTTTTTCTGTGGTTTTGGTGGTCAATAGCATCAAAACGGTAGAATATTATGAAGAATATTTTTTCTGGATATTCTAGGTCATCCAAACTATTCTTGAGTTTAGATCCTTAAGTCTATGGGTGTAAAGGTAACTTCTTTCATTATACAAAGCTACGATTTGTAATATATCCTGTCCAGTAAGTCTTCTGAAAGTTCAATAGACATTATTAGATCATTTAGGATATCCTAGGTCATCCAAACTGTTCTTGAGTTTAGATCCTAAAATCAACGGGTGTAATGGTAACTCCTTTCATTATACAAAGCTACGATTTGTAATCTATCATGTCCAGTAAGTCTTCTGAAAGTTACAGTGGATGTTTTCATCAACGAAGCGTCATAACAGTAAGGAAGCCTATAATATCCCAAAAATGTATAACAACGCTTATTGTTCTTCTAACTGCTTTGGCAAGTACAGTGGATTATGTAATACTACTTAACGTAGTGGCAAAAACTATTACCATAAAAGTAGACCTAAAGCTTTGGTCTTCGGAGTAGTGCTGTTGATCTGCAATATCTCAACACTATCTTGAAATGACTCATGATATGCCAGGGGGATTACAGATTACAGTTTAAAGTTCATTGTGAGAATAACTACTGTTACTATGAAGAGCTAAATTTCAGGATAGTTTGGACGACCCTCAATGTCCCAAAGTTTTTTGATAACATATAGTAGACTTTAAGTTGGTCCAGTTACCGCGATTGATCATGAAACGTTACTCAGTCTGTCAGACCTGGAACATTCCCATAGTGTCTCTAAATGACATTTGAGATTTCAAGAGCTAAACTGATCTCAGCAGATTATGCTATACTATTATTTATGGTGAAAACACATAATGTTTTCCTTGTAGATTTGAAGGACTTCATTATAGAACAGTTTGGACAAACCTGGATGTCCCAAAAGTTTATAATAAAAATGTATACTTCAGATTGGTCCAGTAACCACGGATAAATATGCAACGTTACTCAGTATAGCAGATATGGCTTTTGTTACGAGTGCAGACCTGAAGTCCTGAACTCCAAGGTAGTTTGGCTGACCTGGAATATCCCTGAAGTGTCTCTAAATGACTTTCGAGAATTCAAGAGCTTCGCGGTTCCCAGCAGATTATACAAAACTATTATTTATGGCGAAAACATATAAAGTGTTTTTCGTAGATTTGAAGGACTTCATTATAGAACAGTTTGGACGACCCTGAATGTCCCAAAGGTTTATTATTAGCTAGTAGACTTCAGATTGCTCCTGTAACTGCGGTTGATTATGTAACGTTATTCAATATAACAGATATAGCTACTGTTACGTGTGTAGACCTGAAGTGCTGAACTCCAAGGTAGTTTGACTGTCCTGGAATATTCCCATAGTGACTTTTTAGATGTCAAGAGCTTCACGAATCCCATAGGTTATGCAATGCTATTATTTGTGGCGAAAATACATATAATTATTCTTGTAGATTTGAAGGACTTCACTATAGGACAGTTTGAAACACCTAGAACATCCCAGAATATAAAACACTTTGATATTCTTGACGAAGGCTAAATAAATACATATGATCGTAACCCACATCCAAGTTCAGCTTTTTGAACAACTGGTATGTTAATTATTTCGTTTCTCAAAATTGCATGGTGTTTAGGATGTTTTAGGTCCCACATACAAATGAATGAAGTTCCAAATACAAATATTTCAATTTTCCCTATTAGAGGACTTGCAACAGCTTTGCCGAAGACAGTATTCTGTTTTATCGAATGGGTGAATTTGTACAGCCGTTTCAATGTTGGGGTCATATATGACCCCTCCGGCTCCAAAGGGTTAAATATATTTTACATAAATAGATTCTACCTAAAGGGTGGTTTGGGTGTAACCCCCATGTTAGGAAGTCAGTCGCGCTCGGAACCAGAACACCATATCGACAGCAGCATTATTTCACGCAGCTTCAATACTGCAAATTTACTCAGTTTTATTATATTATACTAAATTACATTTCATTCAAACTTACAATCTAGTATTCCTTCACGAGACAGACAGGTCACCTAACCGCAGTGCAGTTCCTACCGGGCTCACTGATTAAACAACACTGCCTAATCGATTGTTTCTAGGTAGCGCCGGCGCTTGTAGTTCGCAACCTTGCTTCAGTGTTGCCGGTTTCACCAAGCACCAAACGTACCACTCTCTGTACGCAACATTCCCCCCCGTGAAACAGGTAACAATCTGAACCTCCAAATGTTCGCATGTTCATTTCATGTCCATCAAATTTGCGAAGTGCTTTCCTACACATCAAACTGTACCTAGATGGCAGCACCGTACTGCAGTCGATACGAATTGTGGTAAATACGCTGCATGTCGAGCTGACTCGTTCCACTGCTGCAACACAATAGCCACCGGGATCGAACAGCAACGTTTTCAACTGATGACGATTGTCTTCCTTCCTGGGGCGGCGACGACGACGACGGCGGCGGCGGCGGCGGTGGTGAAAATATTGTTCCATCTTCGGTTGATATATCACTCGACAGGCTACCTGATCCGAACCAAATTGTTCCGCACTGGTCTCGTAAACAAAGATAATTGTTTGTACGGGATTTGTTTTGCACTCTGGTACTTTTGCAGATATTTGGTTGCTCCTATGGATTGATGACGTCGGAGACCGAGTGCTCACGTACGAATCAGCTGTAGGGGAATCAGCTGATACTGTTTTGGTCATCTTTCCGCGCCTTTGATGTGACGTAGACTCGGGCTCACCATTGATGACGCTTCTTGGAACAGTAGATTTCTTCGACAAAGGTTTTGTTTGCGAAGGCTGTTCGGAAGAGTCTGCTTTATTCGGATTCGATGCACTAGTGGGCCCATATAGCCGAGGCGGTAAACGCACGGGTATTCAGCATGACCATGCTGAGGGTGACGGGTTCGATTCCCGGTCGGTCCAGGATCTTTTCGTAAAGGAAATTTCCTTGACTTCCTTGGGCATAGAGTATATTCGTGCCTGCCACACGATATACACATGCAAAATGGTCATTGGCAGAGGAAGCTCTCAGTTAATAACTGTGGAAGTGCTCATAGAACACTAAGCTGAGAAGCAGGCTTTGTCCCAGTGAGGACGTTACGCCAAGAAGAGGAGAGGAGCACTAGTGCAGTCATTTTTCGGCTGGGTTTTGTCACCTGCCGGAGCCGGTTCCACCACCGCTTCCTCGCTGACGTTACACCCACTGTTTTGCCGTAGTACTGCTTTCATCTCTGCGCTGAAATCCGACTTCATTCTCTTTGCAGCCCTTTGGAAATCCTCTTCAATTTTCACCAGTTCTCGCTGGTATTCTTCTTCGATTCGACGATTTTCCTCTTCATAGTACTTTCGTCGCAACTCACTCTGCTCTTCATTATGCTTCCGCCATAGCTCGCTCTTCTCTTCTAGAAGAGAAAGTTCTATTTCGAACGTACTTTTCATGGCGGGATGCTTCTGGTAGGTGAATTAGATTTATTGAAGTTTGTTAGGAAGTCAGTCGCGCTCGGAACCAGAACACCATATCGACAGCAGCATTATTTCACGCAGCTTCAATACTGCAAATTTACTCAGTTTTATTACATTATACTAAATTACATTTCATTCAAACTTACAATCTAGTATTCCTTCACGAGACAGACAGGTCACCTAACCGCAGTGCAGTTCCTACCGGGCTCACTGATTAAACAACACTGCCTAATCGATTGTTTCTAGGTAGCGCCGGCGCTTGTAGTTCGCAACCTTGCTTCAGTGTTGCCGGTTTCACCAAGCACCAAACGTACCACTCTCTGTACGCAACACCCCAGTTGTATGACCAATCAAATTTGTACTCACTTCCTTGTAAAACTTCAGAATGCCTCTGAAGCCCCCTGAAGTCCATAGGAACGTATTTGAGCGTCTTAAAGCCTGCTACTCCTGAAGACTTTCTTGAAGCTATACTGAAGTTCCTTGAAACTTAATGGAACCCCTTTAAACCTTACGAAATGCCTTGAAACGCCTTGAATCTTCTTAGACAGAGCCCCTGAAATTCCCTGCACCGCTCGAAACACGTTGAAAACGTTTTGAAACCGTTTAGAAGGTCTGCGTAGCCTTCTCTGGTTCTACTGGAGCTTCGTGAAATCCCCTGAAATCGATTGACAAGCCTTGGAATCTTTCAGAAAACTCCCTGAGATTCCTATAGACTTCCTTTTATCATTTTGAAGCGCCTTGAAACGTCTTGAAGCGCATTGCAGACGACCTACCTAAGAGTTCCGTGGACTTTAGTTTAAACTAAAACAACCTAGTGACCCCTAAACCCCCAGAAACCTTTTCCCGTTGAGTTCCCTTAAGCTCTATCAAAGTTCTACCAAAGCTCTCTGGAGACCTCTGATATACCCTGGAACATCCTGATAAGCCTTGAAACGCTCAAAACGCCCAGCGAACACTCGATCGTATATGATGCTGCATACGATGCTAAAGTGGAGGCGATATACGCACGCTTAGCACACGGATTATGACAGCATGTCCGTATATGGCCGTGAAGCATACTATGAAACATCAGATATGACTTTGCGTTTGCTGGGCGCCCTGAAGCTCCTCAGGAAACTCCATGAGACCCACGTAGACTTCCCTTAAGTTCTAACATCACCCTCTGGTGACATCTGAGATGCCTTCAAACACACCTTGGAGCGTACTGAAATCCTTCAGAAATCCCCTCTGAGATCTCCGGAGAGGTCATGACGGCGATGCAACCAAGCATAACAAACGTGTTCAAGACCAGCGAGGTTGCCACAGCTAAAAGCTCATGCAACCTCTCGGAACGTCTTGAAATGCCTTAAAACCCTTCATAAACCCCTCTAAGCCCTACACATTTCCATTGAAAACTTCTGAAGTTCCCCAAAACACTTTTGAACCCTCTCTAAAGCTCTTCTGCAGGCACCTGAACCTACTTAGTAGTAAAGGGGTTGTGAGCCGAACCCAAGACCTTTGACCTTTATGAATCAACAACGGTATAGTAAACTCTGAAGACTGACATCACCTCTGCATCGTCATAGGTGTCACGGGAAGTAGTACATGTCAGTGAAGTAGGGTGAGGTATGGATCTACGATTCAATCTGTAGTTAGTTGACATTTCGATGCACTCACAACAAAGAATTACACCTGGCGTAAGGCTCATATGAATTGTCCTGAAATAAATAGCCCTGCGATAAAAATGTAATCTTGAGTCAATTTTCGTGTGTTCAGCTTTTCTGAAAATAGTTAGGCATAGGAAAACTTCATTACTTCACCGCTACACAGATAAATTTTCCCTTGAAAACCCCAGAAACAACTCCTTCCTAAACAAAAGCACCGTAACACGAACCGCACTCCACAGCCAGCCACCCCAGCTAATTGAAGGCTCATTAGATTTATGTAAATGGTACCGATTTTTAATGATCTCCAACTTGCGTTCGCAAATGGCAAACTTTGTGATGTCGGTTGGTTTGGTATAGGTACCTGTTCAACAGCACGAACCAAAATTAACTAGCGATTGCATGAATGGTTGGTTGGTTGGTTGGTTGGTTGGTTGGTTGGTTGGTTGGTTGGTGGTTAGATTTGGATGGATGAATGTCGATCTACCAGCAAGATGGAACAGTCAGAGCCTGTTGAACAGCACACGCACAATTTTCTTTTTTTTTTTTGCACTAAACCTTCACCTCCACACCGCAGCAGCACGTCCAATTCATCGCCTTTGGCAACGCGTCTTTGGCTTAGTTTATTGAGAAACAGTGAACAAAATCTGTAATGAGCAGCACGCTGGAGCTTGGGTTGTTGGAATTCGCCACAACATGCCCTTCCCGCCTCTCGTCCTGCAGCAGCTGACGTAGCCACGTTCGCACTTGTCTCATTGAATCTCCGCGCCTTCGGGGTAAGTCGAACTTCGTCTTTCGGTTAAGAGTTTCCTATTAACGGGTTTTTCGGGCTCTTTTCGCATGATTATTGTACTGCAGATGTGAATTGAATAGGATCCGCGTGGAAGCCGAGGAGGACACCGGCAGCTAATTTAAATGTTCGAAATCTACGCTCAGATAAGACGCGGAGTTTCAGGAAAATAACTTCCTACTGTTCCATCACCGCACCATTCCTCCTTATAAGCATTCAGATTTGTACCACTCCAAAACCTCAGATTCGGATCTTGGACGCTTTTGCGGCACTGCTACTTGCGCGCCCAATAGAATTTGATACATTCACCGGTGATAAAGTTACGCATTCACCTGTGCTGCGATCGGGTTGGTTGTTTTTGAAGAGCCAGCGAGTACGCACGGCTTCTGCCATGCCACTTGCCACGCAGAGATCGGGATCGGAATCGGAATTTACGACTTCCTAGCGCGATCGAATAATCGACGATTATATCGTCGTCGGTCGGATTACCCGACCCGGAGAGTGCGCGCGCCCGCTCTTCAAGAAGCAAGTTTTCTTTCCCATGGAATCAGGTTTGGTGAGGCGCACTTGTGTTAAGTCGTCTCCGCCACCACGTCGTTGGATTGCGTAACAAACATTCGCGATTTGTTTGTCGATTAGCGATAGGCCGAACGATGACACTCGAAGAAATGATCGTTTTTATCATCTGTTTAATGATGGCTGTGCGGCGAACATGTTGAACCCAAGTCGTGATTTATTGCTTTCTAATCCATCCAATGAAAACACCGTGAGGCGTCGTGGAGAGATATTGTTAATAGATCTGGAACGGTGCTTTTACGACTGGGGACTGTGTGGAATGAAAACGAATACTATAAAAGTCATTTCTGTTTAGAATTCTAAATATTTACAACATAGAAAATAACAACAAAATGGAATACAAAAATGCAAAGATAGAAAGAAAAGATGATAAGAAGATATAAAAAGATTGACAGAAAACAGAACATACTACAGAAAATAGACGGAAAACAGAATAAAGACCAGCTGAAACCAAACTAAAAAGAAACAAAAAATTGCACATAACAAAAAAAACTCGGAACAAAGGCAAAAATCAGACAAAACATTTCTAATACTACAAATAAGAGAAAGCATTCTGAGAAACAGACAAAAAAACCGTAAAAAAACAAATAAAATTGATCTGAATGATTCTTTTTGAGTTAAAAGGTCATTAAACTAAAAAAAATAAAAAAAAAGCAAAAAAGCTGACTGCAAACAGACATAGCGGCTGAAAGATAGATACGAAACAGTTAAAAAAACAAGGCTGAAACATTGAAACATTGAAAACACTGCCTACTAGCTAAAAGTTGTATGAAATCAAACACTGAACAGACAGAACAGATAGAACAGACAGAGCCGGCAGAACAGACAGAACAGACAGAACAGACAGAACAGACAGAACAGACAGAACAGACAGAACAGACAGAACAGACAGAACAGACAGAACAGACAGAACAGACAGAACAGACAGAACAGACAGAACAGACAGAACAGACAGAACAGACAGAACAGACAGAACAGACAGAACAGACAGAACAGACAGAACAGACAGAACAGACAGAACAGACAGAACAGACAGAACAGACAGAACAGACAGAACAGACAGAACAGACAGAACAGACAGAACAGACAGAACAGACAGAACAGACAGAACAGACAGAACAGACAGAACAGACAGAACAGACAGAACAGACAGAACAGACAGAACAGACAGAACAGACAGAACAGACAGAACAGACAGAACAGACAGAACAGACAGAACAGACAGAACAGACAGAACAGACAGAACAGACAGAACAGACAGAACAGACAGAACAGACAGAACAGACAGAACAGACAGAACAGACAGAACAGACAGAACAGACAGAACAGACAGAACAGACAGAACAGACAGAACAGACAGAACAGACAGAACAGACAGAACAGACAGAACAGACAGAACAGACAGAACAGACAGAACAGACAGAACAGACAGAACAGACAGAACAGACAGAACAGACAGAACAGACAGAACAGACAGAACAGACAGAACAGACAGAACAGACAGAACAGACAGAACAGACAGAACAGACAGAACAGACAGAACAGACAGAACAGACAGAACAGACAGAACAGACAGAACAGACAGAACAGACAGAACAGACAGAACAGACAGAACAGACAGAACAGACAGAACAGACAGAACAGACAGAACAGACAGAACAGACAGAACAGACAGAACAGACAGAACAGACAGAACAGACAGAACAGACAGAACAGACAGAACAGACAGAACAGACAGAACAGACAGAACAGACAGAACAGACAGAACAGACAGAACAGACAGAACAGACAGAACAGACAGAACAGACAGAACAGACAGAACAGACAGAACAGACAGAACAGACAGAACAGACAGAACAGACGGAACAGACAGAACAGACAGAACAGACAGAACAGACAGAACAGACAGAACAGACAGAACAGACAGAACAGACATAGCAGACAAAGCAGATAGAATAGACAGAACAGACATAGTAGCCAGAAAAACCAGGGCAGAAGGATCAGATGGAGAATTGAGAAAGTTCGAAGGTCATCCGGGTTATAAATCAATCAAAAGCGAAGATATTCCATTCATAACAAGTGAATGGCAAACTGAGCCCAGCTTCACACTGTCACCGATCGTGGGACGACCGATGATGTGGCGAAAGGTATTGTCACAATCAACATTGTAACAACCGCCTACTCCCAAACAGAGTCCCATCAAGATGATCGTAACTTCATCAAAAGTATCCCCCAATCTCTGAAGCTGCACTGCGCTGCCGCCGTGAAAGGGAGAGGTTATCAAGCAGCTCCAAATACGGTTCATCGATAATAACCGATAATTCTCTTGCGCCGACGTCGTCACTGTCGAGATCGCGTCATCCAGTACGTTACAACGATTTCGGGTTGCATAATTCAGAGTCGTCGTAAGTCGTCGCCATCGTCATCATCACCATCATCATCGATCGAAACGGGTTGATCTGAATTGGTCTTTCGACTGATTGGTGATCATTCGGGTAGAAAAAAAAGGATGATTGGCACTCGTGTGTTTGGGACTCGTATGGGATGGAAGGTGCGAGACATGTTCGAAGTTGGTAAGTCGAATTGCAGCATCAATCAATCGGCGATGGCTTGATGAAGTCATGGTGGATGCTAAATTTGGGGGTTGGTTTTTGTAATTCGCACGTTTTCGCTTGATATTAGCGAAAAGTGGTGAAATTCCCTAACACAGACATCAAAATTGATGCACTTAATCGAAATCGAGTCGTTGACCTCTAGCTGAGACGTTTCAAATCGATGATCCCCAATGTAACCTAATGAAATTGTCGATATAGAACGTTCATCCGTTAAACGACAGAAGCTCATGAAAGAACTGATCGATTACTTTTTGCCGCATCCAACTTGATTGACAGTTATTGCAAACGATCGATCGATCACAAAAACCTATGAGTTCATTTGCATTCATCAAAACCCTCGTATCCATTCGATCATCTGACAACTGCTTCTCCGGCGACCCCGCTATCAGTTCCACTATCACCGACCGTGTGTCTATGTAGTCGCTGAAGTCCTCACCCGTCTGTCACTGTAGTCGCACCTATAAGGCAGCTCCGATCGCGATACGTTGCGTTCCATCGAGCAGCCATCTCTTCTGTCCGTGTGCACTCAGCGGGATCCTCTTCTCGATCGATCGCGCGGAGCAGTCATTCTCGTCAAGTCCATTTCAGTCTGCTGTGCGTCTTTTTTGCGCGCATCCACGTCGATTTGGATTGTTTTAATTGATATGTTCTACCTCCGCCAGTATGCAATGCAAGTCTATACCTACAAGTGATCGTGAGTTGTTGAGCATGTCCGATTCGTTCTAGGACTACGCGCTCGAGCGCGCACGGTTGCCGCGACTGATTAACTTCTGATCGCGGCAGTTGTTCTTCATCCCAAACAAGGATTCGCCGTCGTGTGATTATCACTCGATCACGATCATCGTGGTGCGGGCTTGTTCGGCGATGTTGCACCGAAATGTAAGGGAAGGGTGCGAACCGCGGTTCTGTTCTTGTTGCGGTGTGAGCATTAATAATGATATCAACGGAAAATTTATGGTAATATTTATCACACAAGTGTTTCCCTTTATTTTATTTCATTTGCGAACAAGGAAGAAGAGGTGTGCGATTCCGAGGCAGTGATGATCTTCGATTCGGTCAATAGCCCTGAGACATGGGCGGCTACGAGGTACAGGGTGTGCCCGGATGAGTAGCAGAAGAATTTAAAACATTGGAACAAATTGGTTTTAAAAAAAAATCATTCACGATTGTTTGGTCAAAAAGTTCTCAGGCTTCAAAAGAAGAACAAATTCTCACTGTTCAGGCCTGATCTAGGTGGGACACTCGATGAGACACACATTATTCTGAAAACATTTTTAGATACAACTCTGGAGAAGCTAATAGCTGTTATTTTAAGAGCTACCTTCTTTAAAATAATAGGAAAACTTATTCGTAAAAAGAAAACTGATTTATCGGTTATAGATCAAAAATCAAATAAGTGGGACACTCGGAGATACACATACAATCGTTCGCTTAAAATAAATGTTCATGAGACAAGCACAGAACATAATAAAAAAAATTGATCAATACTGGATTAAAATCAGACAACTGTGGAATTTCAATTGTACCGAAAGTCAAGCCCGTGTACAAGGGAGGGAGGGGGTTTGAAAGAAATATTCATCCAGAGTTCATCCAGAAGTCTATCTGTATTGATTTCTTCAGGAGTTTTGCTGGATTTGTTTTCTGAAATTATTACTGCTAGAAGGATCCCCAACAATGTTTCTTCGATATTTCTTCCAGGAATTTCTTTTGGGAAACCGGTTTGAGTCCGCATCGGAGCATCTTTCGGATTCGAACCTCATTTTTTTTCGAGATTTTTCTCATAAAGTGATGGAGCACAAAATTTTAACACTGCGTAGGTTAAACTTTATTTGATCACTTTCATTGACCAGTGCTCGGGTGATTTCTAGTAATTAAAGAATGAAAATAATCATACAGTGCCTTCCCGATTTAAAACCCATCCTCTGAATGTAGAATAAAAAAAAAATAAATAATCGAAATAAGGAAAATGCAAGTTATTATTTTTTAGTTTTGTTTGATGATTGATAACGCTTGAATAAGTGAACACATACGTAGTGAATGAAACAAAATAAAAATATACAAAACACGTTTGATTTCGAAAGCAATCTGACTTAATATCATTAAACGTGTCCGTATCTTAACTACAAATTGAAAAATAAATGATTTTTTTTTTATGAACAATTTGTGCTATGATCACGATTGGGCAGAATATTATTCAAAGCGCGACCGGAAGTCCGTTAAATTGTTGACTCATTTGAATATTCTGCGCTATGGCCGCAAATATGAAATATTGTCCAACGCATGACCGGATGTCCGCAATTTAGATCTGAGCATGACCAGAAGTTTGTAAATTGTCATTTTGTTCAAACATTTTGTGCAATGGCCATAAAATCCCTGACCGGATTTCCACTGTCTTGACTTGTTGAATATTCTGTGCAATCGAATTGCCGAATATAACTAATTTCGAAAAAAAACACATGTTTCAGAACGTGGAACAACAAGGAATGGCGAACGAAAGCCAAAGCGTGACCGGAAGTCCGCAATTTTTTATTCAACGCGACCGGAAGTCCGTTACATGGTTGATTCATTTGAATATGCTGTGCTATGGCCACAAATATGAATCTTATTCAAAGCGAGACCGGATGTCCGCAATTTTTCATCCAACACAACCGGAAGTCCATTACGAATATTTTGTGCTATGGCCACAAATGTGAAATATTGTCCAAAGCGTGACCGGATGTCCGTAATTTTGATCCAACGCGACCGGAAGTCCGTTAATTTGTTGACTCATTTGAATGTTTTGTGCTATGTCCACAAATGTGAAATATTGTCTGAAGCGTGACCGTATGTCCGCAATTTTTGATACATCCAGTCTAAAAAAAAAAAAAATATATTTAGTTGGTTTTGGTCACTATTTTGCCCCAGCGTGAACGGAAGTCCGAGTAGTCATTATTTTGTCCAAACATTTTAGGCTATGGCTAAAAACATGACTGAAATTCGTAAAATTGTTGACTCGTTGAATATGCTGTGCTATTTCCAAAAGGCAATCGGAATGATACAGAACCAGAATGCCCCTTTTCTTTTCCCCATTTGTCGAAGATCGTATCGCCGAATATAACTAATTGAAAAAACACATGTTTCAGAACGTGGAACAGGACGAAATGGCGAGCGAAGGCAAATATGTTCGAGCTCCGAAGGATCTCGATCCAGAGTGGCTGGTTCAGTCTACACACTTAAAACAGATTCTCGAGCTCGGCAAACAAAAATGCCGAGTGCGAACGGCAATACGCAAAATTGCTGATATTTCAGCAATCAAAATTGTTATTACCAAGAATCAGCAAAGAAATGTACTGGAAATCCGTAATGACACCTCAGAATACTGAACTTCATCAAACAAAGTTACTGAGCTATTCGGCATTAAGTTATTTTACCGAAATCAGCAAATGCGTTTGACGAGATTTCGGCATGTGCATGCTACTTTGCCGAGGTTCAGCAGTGCAGCTGTCACTTGGAGTCGCGTTCGCGCCCTGCATCTTGAAGCCATTTTTGTTCCAAGAGTATAATGCTGAGTGTAAAAAGTGATTGCCCCAGAAGAATTACGGAAAATTCTAAAGAAAACAATATTTCAACTACAGTAAGTAATGTTTCAACGCTGGAACATGACCTGGAAGCCCTGAACTCAGGAGATAATCAATGCGAGCTGTTTTATTGTTAATAAGTTTTTTGCTTTACTTTTGCAGATATTTTGTTCAATTCGTCTATAAAGAATACTTTACGGTAAAACTGGTGACGTCGGCTTTCTTCAGCGGCAGTATTGAAAGCAAGTGCTTGTTGTTCATTTAATAATAAATCATGTGATGAATAATGTACATACATGACTAAATAAAATGTTTTTATTGAATAATTGTTAATTTACTATTTATCGAATGAAACCGCGAACATGATTAAGTTGCTGTTTTTTCGGCAAATCATAATTCATTTGAATTTACTGATCAATCAGTAATAGATGGTTTGTTTACATATTTTTGCCGAGTATACTGTAACATTTTTTGCCGAGATTCACAGCAATTTTTGACATTTGGTCAAACGCAGGATTGCCGAAGCGCTCAGTATTTTAACTTTTGCCGAGATGTTTGCTGATCACTCGGCTGTGCAAATCTCGGCAAAAGTTTTGCTGAGATTCGGCAATCGAAACTAAGTGTGTAACTCCGAGGCCTTGGAGGATTCTGGATCGTTGTGTAGTGTCCTTGACTCGAAAATCGACGAATTTGACGACAGAAGCGAAAAAAGTTTCAGTTCCAACCATACGAATGACTCTCTTTCGCTAACTGGTGGACTAGACGACAGTAACCAACATACCCCAACACGAATTGACGAGCCTGGTTGCAGCAAAAGCGATCAGAATACTAACGAGCGCCTTCACAGAATGGAAAATGTGCTTTCCAACATAACGAAAGCATTAAATTCCATGCAATCAATGCGTCCCATGCGGTACGATCCCGATGAGGATTGGTCTGCTTCTGTCGCGCCTAGAAATTCATCCGAAAGCAACTTTTCGAGCGTACGTTGGGAGAATATTAGGCCCTTTCCGGCAGGAGTTGCAGCTAACCAGATGTGGGAAGAGTGGAATCGCTACATTGAAAATTTTGAAATGGCTGCGACCCTCAGCAACGCTAACGATCCGGTGAGACGGTCACAACTGTTGTTCCTTTCGATGGGGACCGAGCTGCAAGGCATCGTGAGAGCTGCCAAACTGAGACCGAGCCTCACTGATGCAAACTGCTACCGAAAGTTCGTGGCTAACATCGGTAACTATTTCCAATCCATGACTGATGCATCTGCAGAGCACGAAGCATTTTCTAACATGAGACAGTTGAAATCGGAGAATGCTGTGGCCTTTCATGCCCGTCTAGTGGCAAAAGTTCGGCTTTGCGGATACAGTCCAACCGACCATGACAGATTTGTTCGATCGCAGCTTTTAAAAGGATTGAGAAACAAGGACTTGGTGAGGGCAGCGAGGACCTACGGACACGACACAAATTACATTGTGCAGGCAGCAACTCGTGACGAAGCCTATGAAGCCGAGACAACGCCAACAGATAACAAGGAACCGCTAGCAGTTAATCGTGTGCACCGAACCTCCCCAGCATATGATTCGATGAGGAAACGCTCGAGAACAGACAATGGAGGACCACAACCAAAACGGACGCGGACCAATCAGCATGCGGAACGACGATTCACCCAGGATCGTGGACGTCGAAGCCGTTGTCGACGATGCAATGGTCGAACGCACTCCAGTTTGCCATGTCCAGCATTGAGCCGAAACTGCAACTTCTGTGGTGAACAAGGTCACTATGCAATCACTTGCCGTCGAGCTCACGTTCGACAGGTCCAGGTCAAAAGTAACGTATCACCTACACGAGATGACGACGGTCAGATGGATCAAACAGAGGTATGAAATATTTGAATTTGTTTTTAGTAAAATAAAAAACAGGAGTTGAATTAGGAAATCATTCGTTTCATTTAAATACTCCTACTTTCATTCTCCTATTTTAGTACGTGAACGCGCTATCCCTTGAAGACGTTTTGGTGAAATGTCGTATTGGCTCTTCAAGCCCCATCCAAATGCTCGTCGATTCCGGCGCGGACGTAAATGTTATCGGTGGTAAAGATTGGCTCCGCCTCGAACAAGAGTACAAGACAGGGTTGGCTAATCTCAAGTTTGTTGAACAGTCGACCCATAAAGATCTCCGTGCATATGGCACTCACAGTCCCATGATGGTAGAATGCATATTCGAAGCATATATTGTTGCTACAGAGGGCAAAACGCCTGCGACTCCGGCGGTATTTTACGTTGTACGCAACGGAACTAGATCGTTGCTCGGTCGCTCAACGGCTAGTGATATGGGAATATTGCACGTAACCGCAATGCATGCCGCAACGGTTAACAATCTAGAGAAACCTAACGATCTGAAGATCTTTCCTAAAGTACCTGGAGTCAGGGTAAAATTTAGCGTTGACGAAACGGTACCACCCGTCCGAAATGCATACTATAACGTTCCTGCGGCATTTCGAGAAGCAGCCAAGAATCGTCTTGCGGAAATGGAATCGCAGGGTATTATCGAGAAAGTGACCACTGCATCCAACTGGATTAGCGGTATGTCCGCAGTTGCCAAAGGAAAGGATGATTTCCGCCTCGTGGTCAATATGCGAGGTCCAAACAGAGCAATCAATCGCGAATACTTTCGTCTCCCATTACTCGAAGAGATGAAAGTGCAACTCCATGGGTCGAAGTTTTTTGCCAAGCTCGACCTCAGCAGCGCCTTCTACCACCTCGAACTTCATCCCGAATCTCGTGACCTAACAACATTTCTAACGGAAAATGGTATGTGTGTACTAACTATGTAAGCATAAGAACTTTCTCTTTTTACATGTTTCCTTTGCGCATCTCTTCTTCTTTTGCCTTTCCCACTTTGCCAGGCATGTATCGATTCACCAGGTTGATGTTCGGGGTCAACTGTGCCCCTGAAATCTTCCAAAGGGAAATGACACGGATTCTTAAGGATGTTAAGAACAAAATCGTCTATATCGACGATGTTCTTATGTTTGCGAGTACACTGGAAGATTTGCGAAAAACCGTATGCGACGTGTTGGAAAGATTGAGAGCAAACAATCTTACTCTAAACTCCGCAAAATGTGAGTTCGACAAAACTCGCCTAAAATTCTTAGGCTACGAGCTTGACGAGCACGGCTTTCACGTTGATGATGCAAAAATTAAAAGCATACAACAGTTTCGAGAGCCCAGCACGATATCTGAATTGCGCAGTTTCCTCGGTTTGGCTTCTTTTATCAGTCCTCATGTGAAGCATTTCGCGGACATCACAAGCCCCCTATGGGAAATTATTGCCAGTAAATCCTGGACATGGGATGCTAAGCATAGCATCGCATTTAACTCAGTCAAAGATCAGATTATAAAATGCTGTGTCACACTGGGATTTTTCTCCGAAAACGACAAAACAATTTTGTATACAGACGCCTCACCTGTAGCGCTTGGTGCCGTTTTGGTACAGGAAGACATGAAAGGCAAGTCGAGAATAATAAGTTTTGCGTCTAAATCCCTCACAATTACGGAGAGAAAATACGCTCAAAATCAACGAGAGGCTCTTGGAGCTGTCTGGACCGTCGAACATTTTTCGTTCTTTTTACTTGGTCGACAATTCACTTTGCGTACTGATGCTCAGGGTGTATCATTCATTTTAAATCGATCTCGCGAGGACTCCAAGCGAGCTCTCACACGAGCCGATGGCTGGGCGCTACGGTTGAGTCCGTACAACTACACGGTGGAATACGTACGAGGTACAGAAAATATCGCTGATCCTTCATCACGATTGTATAGTGGCGATGACAAGCCATTCGACGAAGAAAACAGCCCATGGGAGATTGCAAGCTTGGAAGCCAACACCATCGAATTCGTCACAGAAAACGAAATTAAAGCGGCTACATCCGAAGACAAAACCCTTCAAGAAGTCATGAACGCTCTTAGGTCTGGACATTGGCCTAAACACTTGCGAAGATATCAACTTCTCGAAAACGATCTAGATACACGGAATGGTATGCTAGTAAAAACCGGTTGCGTGATTATTCCTGAAACCCTGCGAAAACGAACGTTGGAGGTGTCGCACCAAGGCCATCCTTCAGCCGCCAAGCATAAGAGCATCTTAAGGCAGCGTGTGTGGTGGCCCGGAATGAATCAGGATGCTCAAAATTGGGTAGATTCCTGTGCAACTTGCGCTGTCAATGGTAGACCCGAGAAAACTACCCCAATGCAACGCATTCTCGCTCCGAAAGCAGTGTGGGAGACCATCGCTTTGGATTTCAACGGCCCTTACGCGAAATTTGGAGGAATCTCCATCTTAGTGGTTGTTGATTACAAATCGAGGTACCTAATAGCCCGGCCAGTAAAATCCACTAGCTTCGAACAGGTAAAAAAAGTTCTCGAGGATATATTCGAACGAGAAGGTACCCCGAAGTTCATTAAGTCAGATAATGGTCCACCTTTCAACGGTCAAGACTACAAAACCTACTGTGAGAGCCGCGATATTACTACCGTTTTCTCAACACCGCTATTTCCCCAACAAAATGGTCTGGTCGAAAGCTATATGAAGCTAATAAATAAAGCAATGGCAAGCGCAACACTGAACGAAACGAGTTACATTGAAGAACTGAGTATGGCAATCCAGGCTCACAACGCAGCATGCCACAGTGTAACCAAATTTCCTCCGGAGGAAATTATGTCAGGCCGAAAAATCAAAAGGTGTCTTCCACTGATAACTTTCAAAAAAACCACGGTTGATGAAGAACTGTTTGCTAAAAGAGATCGAGATGCGAAAGAGGCAGGAAAGAAACGGGAAGACCAGCGACGAGGAGCTCGGCCTTGCCGAATCAATCCTGGAGACACCGTAATAGTCGAACGGCAAACACGCAGCAAAGGAGAATCACGGTTCTTACCGCGGCGATATACCGTAATCGAAGAAAGGAACGGCAACTTGACGCTGAATGATGAGGAGGGAAATGTGTTGAAGCGCCACGTATCTCAAACCAAGAAAGTATCGCAGTGGCGCGTCGAAGAAGCAGCAGCAGATCCTGACAGCCGAAACAGTCCAGAAAACTTACTCCAGCATCCACCCAGTATCGGCCCTAGAAGCAATCGGGAGAGGAAAGCGCCATCGTACCTGCAAGAATACGTCCGGTTGGTTAATGAAGACTAGTAAGTATGATTAACATTTTTATCAATCAGGTCATTTGATTCCTCACAAATTTGTATTCCTACCTTCCATAACATCACTGTTAAATAAACTGAACTTAATAACAGACACTAGATTAGCAATCGGTTGATATTATAAAAGAGGAAAACATTTACATGAGATATTAGCTATTCAGATGTAAACACATTTCAGAGGAACTTAGGTGACAATCCAATAAGATTTTGATTGCGGTTTTGCTCAATCAATCGTCCAACTTTTATAGCTACCATAGCTATAGCTTATAGGTCTTATAAGACCTAAACATCACTACCAAAACTCAGCTTTTACAGTTTTATTTTTTTAGCTCAAGCACTTGGCAATGCCAGTATGACAGATGTTGCCCCAGTGAAAATGAAATGAAATCAACAACGTTGGGTAGCGTGCTACCCTGTGCAAAAGAAATGAAAATACTACAGCACACTGAAAAAAAAATATCTTTTTTTTTTTTCTTTTTATCATTATAACAATTAAGTAATTGTTTTATTTGAGAAAAGGGGAGATGTGTGGATTACATTAGGAAATTAAGCATAAATATTATACTAGTGTAAAGTGCATCGATAAGCAACGCTTTGCACAAAGTCGATATGCAGCGACGCGATCGATATTCAAATAAAGCATAGCATAAGTAGGCTGTGATCCAACATTCTCAGTTTCCCCCGCGACAACGTCGCAACCGGTTAGTCTTTGAAACGTCTCAGTTAATCGGCCATTGCGCCGGGTGATTTCTTGTAACAATCTAAGAAGTGCACAGTTTCCCTCAGGGCTTCTTAATTAATGGCTTCCAGAGTTTTTAATCGGGATATGCTGCGTAGTTTCTTATAAAAGCTTTCTAGGCGCATAATTTCTAGAATTAGTTTCGAGTTTCTCCCTCAAGTTCTCTTGAGATTTCTCCTGGAATTATTTTTTTTTTCTGTAGGGATTTTTTTTTTCTTCCAACCTTTTGCCTTGGTTTGGCACTTCATCAGGGAGGTTATATCAAATGTGTAGATCGTATTCCTAATAATAGTGGTCCCGCGGTTTCTGCAGAAGCATTCTGTAGATTTCTCCAACAGTTTCTCACCAGTTGTCTTCCAGATATTTTCTCTGAATTTCTTGTAGCAGTTCTTCCTGGGTTTTTCTGCAGCAACACCTTCCGGGATTTCAACCCGTTTCTTCCAGGGTGCCATAAGAATTGAGCCCGCTTCTTAGCTGCGTACGATTATTGATCGACAGATTTCAGAGCTTCAGATCCGAATGTCTCTGAAATATTTTTTTCTGGAATAAAATACCTTTCAATATTCCTCGCGCACTGGAATTCAAACAATAATGGAATTACTACGCAAACCGGACACAACACAACAAGTTTCAAAGAATACTAGGCGGTTTAAAGAGTGACAGGATATTTTAAAGTGGCACAATTTGCTTTCAATGAGAAGGAAAAAGGTTGTCAGTCCTGTCCCTCTGAATGACCAAAGTTTTAGAAATGCGGAAATAAAAGCATACGATTAATTAGGTATAAGATCAAAACAGAGGTTCTTAGGTTTCAAGAGAGGGAATAGGGCGATTTTAAATACTGCGAATATTTTTCCAAGAATCTAGAACTTCCTTCTTGCCAGGACAATTTTGTTTTCATTCGCACCATAGCTGAACCGGTAGTGTTCCGGAACCGGTTCCGGGCGTCCCGCCAGAAGTGGCTAAATGTAAAAGTGAACCAAACCCATATATGCGACACATCAAACTGCGGCTTTTTAGATATCCTGATAAATGGAAGGCGAGAAAATAGTTTCAGACCATATTTGAACTACTTGTGTTCCGGAACAGATTCCGGGTGTCCCGCTGGAAGTGACCAAATATAAAAGTAAACCAAACCTATGCATGCGACCCATCAAATCACGGCTTTTCCAAAAACCTGATGAACGGTAAGATGGAAAACAGTCTCAGACCATATTTGCATCGGCGCAGTGTTCCGGAACCGGTTACGGGTGCTCCGCCGGAATTGGTCAAATGTAAAAATGAACCAAACCCATGCATGAGACATATCAAATAGCAGCTTTCGGTAAAAGCTAATGAACGGTTAGTAAGAAAATAGTCTCAAACCACATTTTGGTCAACTGGTAGTGTTTGGGAACCAGCTGCGGGTGTCCCACCGGAATTGACCAATTGTAAAAATTTAAAACAACCGGCAGGGTACCAGAGTTGGTTCCGGGTGTCCTGCAGAAAGTGGTCAAATTGAAAAATAGACCAAACCCGTGCATGCGGCACCACAATAGTGACTACCGCTAGTGTTGTAGGATCAGCTTTGGGTGGTTCGCCGGAAATACGAAAGTGAACAAAATCTTGACAAGACTAATAATCAAATCACACCTTTTCAGATTTCTGAGGTTAAATTGTACAGTAGGGTAGTTCAACGAATTAAAATTCAATCGCAACAACTCCAAACAAAGTTTTATCCTCTTTTGCGTCTAAATTAAATGCGTTAAATTTTGATGCGACTGGTTGCACCCTCGCGCTCTGCAATGTTAGACTACAATTTGAATGAGATTGAGTATGGGAAATTTCACTTGCTGTGCATAAAAAAACTTTGTCTAAGACCGCAAACGGGTCTGCCTCCAGTGATAGTGAAAGTGGTCATGCAGTGATATTTTTCAGCGCTGCCTATGCGTTGAACTCGGAATTTGATAAGAATATGTGCCTTCAATAAGTTTACCAAATCGATGATGGTTTTGAGAAAACAAATCTTGCTTTCAGGAACACTTTGAGTTCAGTCGATGAAAAGATCATGAGTACATATTCGACGAGAAAGGCACTACCACCACTAGGTGGATTAATCTGGGTATTTTCCTGCAGCTTAGCTATGTGTCAATTAATCACGAAACGTTTCAGTTGATTTTCGTAGGATACTATAGATTAGTCATTTGTGAGACACCCGTGAGACGCTCGGTGTAACAAAAAGGACCAATGAAGAAGATTACCCATGAGGTTGTCATTTTTATACTGACGCATCCTGTCTACAGTGTCCAGTACTGGCAGCCCTCCAAGATTCTTGGTGTGGCCACAGTCAGCGAAAACATTCACCAAAGTGGTTCAAGTAATGAAACTTCATTCTGTATCTCGTTTCATCCACCTTCGTCCCGTCCCATCTCACTAGTCATCCAAGATTCCACAAACCACCATGACCCATGTGTAGTGAGCAATGATTCAAACTCACCACATAAATTGAATGCAAACTAAGTGCCGGGGATCGGATGGAGAGACAGACGGGGGAAAATCGAGTACCCTCCATCGCCATTATGATTATTGGTTATGTACGACGATCAGTGGAAGAGCACCACCAAAAACAGTGCAGTGCAGTGTTCACCATGAGGTGTAAAAATAATTTATGCGCGGTAAATTGCATTGGAAACAAGTGCGTCCTGCCCCGGGTCGACTCGGGGATATCTTTCTTTTCGGATTCGCTGCATGGTTTACAAGAGTGTCGGGCATTATTTTTGTGCAATTGCAAGCAGCTTTGCATTTCGGTTTCGATTCAGATGATTTATTGTTTTATTTTGGAACTTTCTTCTCCGGTGATTGGTTCGAAGCAGTGTAATATTTGGAGAAAAAACAGCGTGAATTAATGGACAGTCGTAAATTGTTCTGAATAAATAAATTAGAGAGCGCATGGGAGTATCTTGATTTGGAGGGTGAATGCAGCTGGTAGTTTGCACGTAGCACCGATAGATTTATTCAAAGAAATATAAAAATTGAGATAACTCGAGTATGATGAAACTGAAGATTCGAGTTTCAGATTTGAAGGGTTTTTTTTTGTGGTGCAACAATCCAAGCCTAGAAGTGAACATCAACCCAGCAGTAGTAACCATTATTATACTTAGCCAATACTTGCTTCACCGTGGTTATGCAAAGTTATCAATAGCGAATGAGTCATTTTTATCACAGTTTCACTTTTCCTCGCTATCATCGAACGAATTAATGTTGCGGCATATCTTCAAAGAGAAGACGCCACATTGCTGGTAGCTTCCAATATTTCTACAAAAAAAAGTCATCTCCTCGGACAGCATGAATAACTTTAAAGGAAAATTACAACCTTTTGCACAGCAGTAGCAGTAGCATCAGCAGCAACAGCAGCACTGCGCCGCGTGATGGGGCAGTTTCGTTTTCGCGCACCATCAATCGCCTGCGATGATTATAATCATAATATTCCGTGCCGTGGGCTTCATCGAACGCTGAACTGCCGGGATCTTTTCGAACGCTCATCACTTTCAACGGTAAACATTTGACTAGAGAAAACAAACACACTCACTCTCTTGAATGCGATGCGATGGACCCCGAAGAAGATGGCGTCATCTTTATTATCAACGTCGTTATGACCAACGGTGATCATGATCTATCATCGATGATGATCTCGGTGATGACGATCGTTACCTGAACGATATGGCGGCCTTTCGCTCCCTCAGGGGCCGAAATCTATTTGCTATTTTCAAGACCTCTTGACGATGATTAGGACGGCGTTGTGCTTCTATGGTTCGATAGTGTGATCGTGGTTTGTTCCCAAGAGGTTAAAAATAGCGATGAAGTGATAATTGAGTGATGTTTACGTGAGCTGTAAATAGCTGACGATTTTGGCATTATTTTGAAGGTGTGCCAGAAAGGTTCTAAAAAAATTCACTGCAGAGTTTCTGGGGAATTCGTGGAATCCCTGGAGAAATCCCTTGTTAAATCTCTGGAGGAGCTCTCGAATCTCCGCAAGAAATCCTTGTTGAATCTCTGGAGAAAAGTCCCTTGGTATCTTGGAGTAACCCGCAGTGGAATCTCTGGAAGAATTTCTTCGTGGAATCTTTGGAGGAATTTCTTGAGGAATCTGTGGAGAAAACCCTGTTGAAACCCTGCAGAAATTCCTTAAGAATCAAGAAGAAATAAGAAATTCCTTAAGGTGAAGATATGACGAAGCCACAGCCCGAATTTTCAAGAGCACAAATCTGAAGAACCACATGTCGGTTTGCGCTGAAAAGCTGATCGATTGGTTACCCGCTGGTGGTGACCAATCGATCAACTTTTCAGAGTAAACCGTCCAATGGTTCTTCAGATTTGTGCTTTTGAAAATTTTGCCTGTGGCTTCGGCATATATTCACCTTAAGAATGCAGAATTCATGGAAGAATTTCCAGTTCGAATTTCTCGTGAAATCCCTGGAGAATCTTTTTGCGACTCCTTAAAGACATCCCTGTGAGACTCATGAAGGAATTTCTTGTGGAAACCATGGAAAAATTCTGCGGGAGCCCAGGAGAGTTCTCGGATAACTGCCCTGTACAATCTCATGATGATTTCACTGAAAAAACCCTGAAGTTATTTCTTGAGAAGTTGCTGGAGAAAATCCTTGTGTAACACCCGAAAGAACTCTCTACGATACCTACGAAGGAATCCCATTATAGATCCTTTGAACATTTCTTGTCGGAATCCTTGCAGCATTCCCAGTGGAATACCTGGAAAAGTTCCTTGTGAATCCCCTGAAGAAATTCGCCGTGGCACCAATTGTGAAATCTGCGGTATCTTGTGGAGTTTTAGAGGAGTTCCTTGATTAATCGCTGGAGAAATTCCATGTGGAACCCATGAAAGATTGCGGGATCTCTGAAAGAATTTCTAGTGGAATCTTTTTAGGAATTCATAGGCCAATATCGATGATAAGTCTAGTGATAAGCCACAAGAAGATCAAGACCGTCCAAAAGAAGCACCCTAGATCACCGGTAGCCACCAAGTCTACTTCTCCGAACCATCTGCCACCGTGAATCTCCCTTCGATTGTGCTTCCAAGTCACGACTTTTCCTCCTTCGACCGTTTGTTTGTTTGGGCGATCATGTTGGTTGATCACCACCAGCCAAGCCAGCCAAGGAAGTCGTCCAGACGATTATATTACCTTCCCCGGCAGTAAGTAATGTCTTTCCACCACCAATCCTCCTCGTTCACCGTCATCGAAGAACCAATCAATAACGGATGAATTTCAATTGAATCCCCATCATGGTCACGAAAAATTATGAATGAAAAATTGAGTGATTTCGTCGAAGAGCGTCCGATCGTCTCCTATAAGCGACGAACTCGCCGACCGTTCTCGTGGCAGGCGCAAAATGCATAAAGATATTCGATTTGTACTTTGTGGTTTACTGCTTGTTGCAACGGCGGCATCAGTGCGGTGTGTGGCGAGCAATCAATCGGTCACAAGACAAAGACCGGATATTTACGCTGACTGACTGCGGTTCAGAGACTCGTGTTGAGTTGTGACCGGTGCGGGGTGGCGACACGTCATTTGAAGAATATTGTCGTTTAACCGCTCGGAGATTGAGCTATGAGGAGGCATTTCTGGGTGGTAAGCAGCCACTGTTTATCGCCTAGCACTGTGGGCAGGTTTTGGCCAATGTTAAAGTTATATGCTCTAAATCTTATCTTATATCTCTTTGCTTGTGTTGCCTCCTTTGTGTCAACTAAATACTCTATCTTCTTTTTCTCAACATATGCGTATCTTTCTATCATGCTTTCTATTTCTCTTAACTTCTCGCAATTTGCTTTTTTATCTCTATTCCTTCCTGTGTTTCTACCTTTCAATCCTTATACTTTCTACTAAGAAGATAGACTTTCTTATCTTTCTTCTCTATCTTCCTTATTTTCTTCCAATTTTTCTAACTTCATATCCTCCTACGCTCATTCTATTAACCATCTTTCTATCATCATACTTTTCTATTTTTCTTTTTTTTTCTATTTTTTATCTTTCCATCTTTCTCTCTTCCTTTTTCATATCTTTGTGTTTTTTGTCTCCTAATTCTCTTCTATTTTTTTTTTTTAATTTTGAGTTTCTTACCGCATCTATAAAATTTCTTGCAAAATATGTCAAAACCGTAACTAAAAAAAACTTTGGAACTCTGAGATTATTTTTACTCTGCCGAATTTTGTAAAATTGCTGAAGAAACCTCTGGATCATGCGTAGGGATGAATTTTCTAAAATCCGTCATGAATACACTGATTTCTAGAAGCACTGCTAGGTGATAGCATTGAAGAATATTTCGTCTTGATCTGTTTGGTGGAATTCTGAAGGCATTTATTGATAAAACCTTCTTTTAGAGAAATTTTGGGGTAAAATTTTTAATTAGGATTTTTCTTGTACATAGCAAAAGCCTTTTATTATTTCTATTTATTTTATAATTTTAAAAAAATAGAAAAAAAACTCCTTTTAAACTTGAAATTTACTAGAACTTTAAATTTGTTCTGAAAGTAAGTATATTGGATACAAGGAGTTTCTCCAATAAAATCGCCGGATACGAAATGAAAGTTTTTTTGGCCCTCCAACCTGGAGTCGATTTGGACCCCAGACAACTTAGGAATAATGCCAAACAGGAGCACCATACCTTCAAACTAGACCTAAATGTATTATTTGAGCAAAAACCAAGTTGAATTCATGGTACACTTTGATTTTTATTTCATGTCAAAGTTGAAGTTAAATTCTCTATATCTCCTGATTCAGATGCGTGACGTCTTCGTGAAAGTTGCTCAGTACGTCAAGCGTTTACATATAATGGACCGTTTGATTCAAAACTCCACAACAAGGTGGAGCTAGTGACCATGTAAATTTTATATCACATATATCACAGGATCCTCATTGCTTAGAAATATGGTTTTGCCACTAGATGGCGGTAGTAGGATTGCAAATTATAACTCACTTCCATTATTTTAATGTGCGTTTTCTCTCCTTCGCTTTCGCAAGGTGAATGATACTGAGAAGTTCAGTGAAAGTAGGGTGTAAATGGGCGCATTTTCTGCACGGAATGCCTTCCCCGCAACTAGATTCACAACTATATCCACAAATATAAATACTTATGCTCACAGCCCAGTGCCACCTATGTGTGGAATTTCGAATTGAACAGCCCATCATCTGTACACTGAAAGACGGCTTGCGGTAATGACCAGCATAAAAATGTTTTTAAATTTACCATGGCAAAACATGATCAGCGACCTTCTTGTGTACGTTTTGTTTCCTCCCTTATCAACCGGTTCGATAGACGAGTGGTAACGGGAGAGCCTGGTGAGCCTGGTTCTTGGTTCAAATCCGGTTGTTACCAGAAACTGTTTTTTTTTGTTATAAATCAGGTCCATGGTAAAATTGAAAACATTAATCTGTTGAAATGAAACAAAAATCAGTCTGCACAAATTTAGTGGCGTTGTGTATTTGAATTGACCCTCAGAATAGTAATTTCAACCGTAAGCCGTCTTTCAGTGTAAATTCTTGACCTACCCAATAACTTTGCCCAAAACTTTATAAGCCTTCATGATCGGAATCCTAATCGGAATTTCATATAAAATTTGCATGCTCACTATCAGTGTTGCAAATATTCAATTCATTCATTTGAACACTAACCAACCAATCTGTTCAGTAATTTTTCCTTCTAGTTATGTTCAAAACGATTTCATTCAATCAGAGCACCTATCAAATGAGAAGCGAATCCTTGTCAATTGAATAAATTGTCACTCGAATGAGTAGCTTAACTCGAAACACGAAAAACCCCGCAAAATTCCGCCAGACTGAAAAAATGTCAAATGTCGGGTCAAAGTCGGGTCAATTTTTATCGGATGTTGGGCCACTGTTGGACCAACATCGATCAACTATTGGGTCTAAGTTGGGTTTGGTGGCCAAAATAAAAATAGGTGAATGATAGGTTGATGTCGGGTTTGACGTCATCAACGATGGTAAAAGCTTTGAACCTACAACACCACACATTTATGCTTCCTAGGTGGGGCTCAATTGAATGATATGTGCCTTGACTGAGGCTGCAGCTGATGTCAATTGAATGATCAGAGGCTATTCAATTGATATTCCGATAGTAAATGGAAAAATGAGTGGTTACCATTCTCAATTTCAGCTTTAAATGTCGGTTGATACTGACACTTCGCACCACTGCTCACTATAGCTATCTATAGGTGAAGCTTCGAATTAAATGGCTCAACATCTGGAAGGACATGGCCAACATAACAACTTTTCCAAAAACTCCATCTTTCTAAGTGATTTGTACCCTGAGATATATGAGATATAAAATATGCATGCTCAGTAACGCCACCTATATGTGGAGTTCTAAATCAAACGGCACATCTTATGTACGTGATTGACCTACCCAACAACTTTGCCGAAGATACCATCTTTCTAGGTCATTAGTTACGCCTTCTGTGTTGAAAATTTCAATCAAACGATTCCGTGCTCACTAGCGCCACCTATGTGTGAAGTTCCGAATTAAAGGACCATCATCTGTAGGTCCTTGACGCACCCAACATCTTTGCCAAGACTTTGCTAACAAGCCAGGATCTTGTACCTGTTTAAGATAAATGAGATTAAATGAACTTTCCTTAAAGAGCTCTGTCAGAGAATCTGTCAAATTCAGCTATTATTTTGGGGAAAATGCAATCTCCCCAGTAAAACTCAGTTAGGAAATGTGATACCAACTCTAAACTGGAGTATAAATAAGCCACTAACTAACAAATATACAGCTAATACTGTCACTGCCCTGTGAAGGACCACCCTAATAAAAATGTATTATACACTACCCGTCATAAGTACGGACTCACAAAAAGTATTGCAACAATATTGCATCACCCTGACTCACCTCGATATCTCCAAAACCTGATGACTTACGAAGATGCTGTCTTCAGGTAAGATATTCAGAAGACCAAAAGCAACAACTTTTCTGAAGGTGGCATTTTTGTAGGTGTTCTGGTTTTGGAGATATCGAGGTGAGTCAGGGTGATGCAATATTGTTGCAATACTTTTTGTTAGTCCGTACTTATGACGGGTAGTGTACACTGAAGATTGGGTTAATAATTGTATCATTTCGCGTATGATCAAGATGATAGTTCGACATATCTGAAGCATTTGCGTAAAACATTTCGATTTTCTAAAAAAAACATTTAGAGGTTTCGCCAGTGAGATTTTTGAAAAATGACCTTTTTTTTATAAAAGTTCTCAAAAGAATGATTTTTTCGTAATTATTTTTCAATTTCCATTTTTTTCAATTTTCGTTTTTTATGGACTCCTAAGCATTTCTGAAGCTGAGATATCCCGTCCCGTTTGATATTCGCATCTAGCCAGCTAATTACCCTAAGTAACACAAGTTTACAAAATAAAACGAAAGTCGTGAACTTCTGTCAACGACCAACATTTTCGAAGCATAATTTAGTGCTGATTTTGAAACCGTGCTTCAAAAAATTTAAAGTAGAACCGTTTTTGAGTTTTAGCTGAATATCGAGTTTCACAACTTTTTAAAATGTGGGATTTTATAAAATTCAAATATCTTGCGTTTTGTTCAACCAATTTTGAATCTTTTTCCGTAAATTAAAAGCTGAATATAATACCATTCGATCATCTGAATGCAGGTTTTGCGTCAGATTGATGAAATTCAAGATATTAGTCAGTTTTTGGGACGATCTCCTTAAATTTTAGCAAAATTTCCATAAATATATGAAGAAATGTATTTTTTTAATAAGTTAAAAACAATTCAAAAATTCTTTTTCAACGTTTATTTGACATATCATATGTAGGCGAGTTACAGTAAAAAAAATCAGCTCAATCGGAGCATTGATTACGGAGAATGAGATGTGTGAAGTGAGCGACTTTGCTTAAAAATAGAACAAAAATCGATTTTAAATCATCAACCTTGTATGGAAAGTCGAAAAAATTTCCGCTCTACTGTAATTTTTTTCCTTCTTGTTTTCGAACTCAGGGCATGATTCCACACCAAAAACGATCATCAACTTACCGAGTTCAAAAATGCTGTAAACTAGTGTAATCAGCTTCTGCAACGTCGCGTCGTCTACCAGTCAGGTGCAATGGAGGGAGTTTATAAACCCCAAGACCTTCCAAGGATATGCAGACCAGATCTTCAGTTAGCTCAAACATGTTTTTTTTTTATTCTGGGGTCGTTTTTAGCTTCTTGACTAGATTTTTAATTTTTTTGGAGAGCAATGTCGCATATAAATAGTACTATCAGATAAAACTTTTATGATTAAAAATAAAAAAAAATGTACAGGTATTTTTTTACCAAATGTTCATGAAAATTTCTCAAAAAATAGTCCTTTTACCAGCACAAAGACGGTTCTATCGTCAATATAAACACAATATTTCAAAAACTAATACCCTTCAAAAATGTCTAGGAGTTCATAAAAAAACACGAAAATATTAAAAAAATCAGAAGCTGAAAATATATTACGAAAAATTCATTCTTTTGAGAATGTCATTTTTCAAAAATAGCCCTGGTGAAAACTCTTAATATTTTTTTTTAGAAAATCGACATGTTTTACACAAATGCTTCAAATATGCATATCTTTCATTTAAGGGTTGAGCACCTTGACTTTTCGAACATTGATTATTTTTTGGAACAGCCTACTTTCTACCTTTCTGATATCCACCTCTTTTTCGTTTCTTTTTATATGATTTTTATTTTAACGTTATTTCTATTTAGGATGATTCCCTGCCTTTTTTGTTATTATTTCATTTCTATTATATATCTGTGTCTTTTCTAATTATTATTGCTTATTTTTTCTGACCGACTGTTGCTATCTATTGTCTACATGTTTTCTATTTGTTTGATTTATCTCTGTTTTCTTGATTTTATGTCTTCGTATTCCGTGTTTTGATAGTTTTTTGTGTATTTCCTGTTTGTTATATAGCTGTTCTCTATTCGAGTTTGTGTTTCGAAGATTGTATTAATGATTGTATCATTTCGCGTATGATCAAGATGATAGTTCGACAGGGTTGTTAAGCACGTTGTATCATATTTTTTATATAAGGGCAGCTATTAGGTTAACATTCACGAATTAAACAAATCCTCTAACTGTCCAGCATAAATTGTTATTTTAATATCTTCCTACTTTTGTTACTTCCTATCTCAATCTTACCTCCCTTTATTCCTCTATTGTTTTCTTACTACCCTTCTATCTTTCCATTTTCACACCTTTCAATCCTCTCCTCTTCTTATCATCCTATTTCTATTTTCCTTTATTGCTTCTATCTTTCAGGCTGTCCCTAAACAAATCTCAATAAATGGTCCTTTTATCAGCACAAAGACGGTTCTGCCGTCAATATAACCACAATTTTTCAAAAACTAATACGCTTCAAAAATGCCTGATATACATCTCTTTATCGTTTGTTTTAATATGATTTTTATATTAATGCTTATTCTTCTCTCTCTGATTCTGTTTGCTTTCTGTTCATTTTTATTTTTTTGTTGTTTCTCCCTATTCTAGGATTTTTTTTTATTTAGCTTGATTTCCTGTCTGTTTTGTTGTTATTTATTTTATTTCCATTATCTATCTGTGTCTTTCCTAATTCTTATTGCTTATTTTCTGACTGTTTCTGACTGACTGTAGCTATCTATTGTCTACATGTTTTCTATTTGCCTGATTTTCTCTGTTTTCTATATTTTTTGTCATCGTTTTTTTTTTTTGTTTAGAGAGACTCTACCGTTCTCAGCATTCGTCTCTTCGTCTTCGTTTTCCGTCCGTGTTTTGATATTGTTTTGTATATTTCCTGTTTGTTACATAGCTTTTCTCTATTCGAGTTTGTGTTTCGACTATTTTCTGTATTTTTTTAATTCATATTTTGCCTATTATTTGCCTGTGTTCTATCTCTGTTCTTCTGTTTTAGCCTTCATTTTATTTGTGTTTTATTGCTGCTTGCCTTTCTATGTTTTTTCCCTGTTATGTGTCTGTTTCTTATTTGTTTTCTAGGTTGAATGATCGTTATCTTTCCATGCTAGGCCTTTTTTTTGTTTGCTTTCTGTTTGAATGTTTTGGCCAATTTGTTATGTTTGCTTGTAAGTCTCTTTTTTGTCCTTTTCCTGCTTGTTTATTGCTAGCTATTGTAATCCACTCTCATTTCGTTTTGTTTTTGTTTCTCTTTTAATGTTATTTTTTATGGCTCGATAATAAATATCCCAATTTTATTTGTTCTGCAAAGTATGTATTCATTTGTTTTGCATTTGTTTATTACTTTTACTGGCACCTGTATGTTTTTTTCTTTCTGATTCTTATTTGGTCTTCTAAGAGTGACAAGGGAGCTGTCCACAAATCACGTGGTCATTTTTCTGGATATTTCGAACAATTATCCACCCCCTTCCCCTTCATGACCACGTGATTTATGGATGGCCCCAACAAGTTTAAATTTTGTCTATTCTTTTTTTTCTGGCGTGTATTTTTTCTTTCAGTACTCTTCCTGTTGATTTTTTTCTGTTTGTTCTCAGTACAATTTATCGTTTTTCTGTGGCCAATTTCTGTCTATTTGTATGAATTTAGATGCTATTTCACATGACTCGAGTCCGACTTTCGCATGTTTGTTTCCTGTTTACTATCTAAAGATTTTAAGTATATTTTCTGTATGACTTTTGTAGGTCTTTTGCTATTTTCCTATCTTTTTAGCGATGATAGGTACAGGGTAAAAGTGTGCATTTTACCTACTCCCAGCCTGTGTGCTTCTTGTCAGTTATATGCTTGCTTCTGTATCATCATCTTTTTTATGTTTTTCGTCTTGATTTTGTCCGTTTACAGTTTGTCTTAGTGTCTACATATTTCCTATAGTTATCCTGCTCCCTGTTTGCTTGCTGTAGGCTACCTCTCTATTCCCTTATCGTTTTTTTTTTTTGTTTAATGTTTTATTGCCTTTCCATCGATATTTTCCTATTCATACGTTCTTGACTGTTCGTTTTCTGCTTTCTATTTACCTGTTTCTCAATTTTGTTTAGCTTATTTTTTTATTTTGTTGTCTCTTGTGCTCATTTTAACTGCTTTGTACTACTTTTTCAAATCCAAAAAGCAGACAATGCGTCCACTAAGTGTGGACAAGTTCGGTAATCGGTACCGCCCGTTGTAAATCTTGAAGAATTTCAAATTTCTTTGGATAAATTCCTGACGAAAACTAACTCTTGTTTCTCATTTTCTTTTAATTCCAGGTAAGGCTCATCGCTTCGCAAAACCAAAACAAAGTTTGAAGAGCTGCGTTCTGTAAGTTACCGCCCAATAAACATTATATGAACATGATTTCAACGCCCACCATCAGATTAGCGCAAGTTTACGATCCGCAGGATTCTTCACGAGAAATTCAAATGTCCCTGTACGAGAAATACTTTACGATCGAACAAAATTCGGAGAGAACCCCCAAACAACCGAAACTTTCTTCCTTTGTTTGGGACACCGAGAGACAGATACCACATGATAACTAAAGAAGGAAACATAATTTAGCGCCATTTTCTTGAGTTATTGGCGCGCGCTGCGCTGGCTGCTCCCACATGCTGTGCGAGCGCATCTTCCGCATTTTTTCGCAACATTGCGTGTTCTTAGTAGTGTAGGTACCTACCGAGATAGCGATAAGATCCTGTTGCTGGTGCAGTCTCCTTAAGCCAAATCCACGCACCTAGGCAGGCAGGAAGGATGCAATTTATTTAGCGTTCTCATGCAAAACAGTCACTATGGCAATTACGCGCGCGAGCTTGGTAAGCAACAGCAGCAATGTTGTTGGCTATTAATTTGACCATTTTAAAGCTTTGCGCTTGTGCGCGCGCGCCCGCACTTATCACCGGTAGTAGATCTTCCCCAGCCAGCCAGCCAGCCAGCCTCCGGGCCCATAAAAGGCGGGAGCAATTTGATAGTTTGTTGAACGACAACGAAGATGATCAAACAATGATGCTGGGATGTGCGCGGGGTTTTATCTAGGAGGATTGGAGGGCGGAGGTGAGTCATTCAACGGTGAATCCTACTAAATAGTTTTACAAAAGAAGTCCACAGGAGGTCAATATCGAATGGAAAGGGGAGGGGGGTGAGATGGGCATCGCAATTAAACGTGCCCAACAATGTTAGGGGTGTGTAGATAAAGCTATTAATTGGGATTTGCGCTTGTTCAGGTTCAAGAACGCAGGCAGTGGTCAACTGTTATGTGTATGGACGGTCGGGTAGATGACCAACAAAGTACTACCGGATAAGGAAGGCGTACTTTCTGCTTATACGGTTTAACTGATTGGGTGGCGATAGAAGGGCGTAGGTGACGGTAATTACGCTCCAAACTAATCGTCTTCAAGCGATATAAAGTGTGTGTGAATTTTATGGGATGGCTATAAGTTGTCTCTTTTGACAAGATTTGATATTAACCAAGATATTAACCCTAAAAGGGATACCTGGGACCCCAGGCGCCTTTCAGAGCTCGTCTTTGATAGAACACACTCAGCGAAGTGATGAATCTGAGGCCATGAAGGTATCCCTTTAAGGGTTAAATGAAGCTTGAACCGGTAGCTAAGGACTGTATCGTTAATTATGAGTACACCTTTGAGGCTCTGTATTAAAAAGACTACGCCTTATTTAGTTAACTGCTTTGTGTCTATGTGTTGCTAATGTTGTAAACAAACGATAACCTTCATTAAAAGTTAAAGTTTTTTCTCAAGTGGAACAATGCGAGGGTTTACGGAGGAGAAGCGAAAATCGATTGTGACCAGGCACTGCAAGGAAAAATGATCATCGCTAAGAAAATTAGCATAAATTGAATGTGTTAGGGTTTTTGTTGTCCAAAATGCTATCAAACGATTCGGTATGCATAACACACTGAAAGACTTACCCGGACGCGGCAAAAAAACAGGTGCGTCCAAGTCAAATTTGGACAGCAAAACTTGCAAAATCGTTGAAGGAAAATAGGAGGTATCCATTAGAGATTAAGCAAAAAAGTGTGAAACGACTGTTGGTATGGTTCAACGCGCCAAGGAGCGTAATTCCCCGAAGACCTACCCAAAACAGAAATGTCCAAAACGCAGTCAAATTCTGGCGAATTATGTGAAAACTCAGGCTTGGATGCTGTACGACGATGTTTTGAGCAAAAATTGCATGGATGATGAAACGTATGTCAAATTGGATTACAAGGTATTTGCAGGGGCACGGATTTTCACTGTTAAGCATGGCACGGATGTTACGAATTAGGAGAAACCGATTTTTTGCGAAAAAAATGGGAAAATGTGTTGGTTAGGCAAGCAATTTGTCAATGTGGTATGAAATCGTCACCTTTCTTCACCGTCCCAGGTATGAACGTCGAAATATACCGGAAGGAATGTCTCCAGAATGGGCCCATATAGCCGAGGCGGTAAACGCACGGGTATTCAGCATGACCATGCTGAGGGTGACGGGTTCGATTCCCGGTCGGTCCAGGATCTTTTCGTAAAGGAAATTTCCTTGACTTTCTTGGGCATAAAGTATCTTCGTGCCTGCCACACGATATACACATGCAAAATGGTCATTGGCAGAGGAAGCTCTCAGTTAAAAACTGTGGAAGTGCTCATTGAACACTAAGCTGAGAAGCAGGCTTTGTCCCACTGAGGACGTTACGCCAAGAAGAGAGAGAGAGAATGTCTCCAGAAACATATTCTGCCACTCATCTGAAAGCACAAAGGTCCTATTTACATTACTTTGTCCGGATTTGGCATCCTGCCACTATGCGCGTGACACCTTTGACAGGTATGAAGTAAACAATGTTCAATTTGTGGAAAAGGCAATGAATCCTCTAAATTGCCCGTAAATAAGGCCCATTGAGAAATAGTTAATTTTGATGAAAGGGAAACAACGGAAAAAGGATAGAGGAGCAGAGGACGTCACAAAATTCAAGAAAAACTGGGTCAACGTATGCAAAACCATCGTCGGAACGGTTGTCCAAAACCTTATGAGGCACGCCAGTAAGAAAGTGCGAGAGGTGGCAAGATCAATGAAAAATTAAATATACAATCATGTCATGGGCTTTTCTGATGGTCAATGAACAATGTAATTGAATTTAATTTACAAAATAAATAAAACATTTTGAAATACAGCAATTTTAAGGTGTACTCATAATTAACGATACAGTCCTTAAGTACTTACTGAGTTTTAATTTTTTTATTTTTTTATTTATTTAACATTTTTTTAAATTTTGAAATTTTGAAAGAAAGGTCATTGATTCGATTCTATGTTTTCGGTGGAACTGTCATTGTTAAGTTATAGAGCTCATTAGTCATAAGGCAATCAAAGGGTGAATTAGGTCATACCTTGTCAACAATTTAACCCCGTGTACTCGATGCCTAATGCAACATGAGGGTTAAGAAATTCTTTCAAGGCTTCCTTTAGAAGATTGTCATGGATTCCTTCAAAAATTTCTCTAAGAACTCTTTTAAGGAATCTTTCCTTCATCTTTTCCAAAATTACTCTATAAATTATTTTATAGAAACATCCAGGGATTTTTTTCAAGAAATATTCCACAAATTCATCCGAAGCTTCATTCACAAATTCTTCCTGAGATTCTTTTAGAAATGTCTAGTCTATGTTTTCAGTTGAAAACCTTCTTTGAACTCTTTCCAAAACACTCCATTTATGCTTTTAGAAATTCTTCTAAATACTCCGAAAACCTCCCATGATTACTTTTAGCAATAACTTCAGGAATTCCTTTATGGCATTTTCCAAAAATGTTTTCAAAAATTCCTCCTCCAGAAATTCTTGCAGGAATGCTTTGTTTTGAGAATTTTTTTCAGAAACTCTCTCAAGGATTCGTTTTAGAAAGTCTTCCATTGATTCCTTCCTAAATTCGTCCAAAAAATCTTTAGGAAAATCCTCAAGCGGTTTATTCAGTAACATATATTCTCAGATATTCCTTCAACTTTTTCTTCAAACATACTACTAGGAGTATTTTAATAGATTTTCTTAGAAATTTATTCAGAAATTTCGCCAGAAATATTTTCTTTGAATTTCGACAACATTTTTTTCTGATGATATGTATCAACAAAAGCAGGGATTTTTTTGGGAAAATTAAGGAAGGCAGGATTTCCCATGGAGTTTTGACAACGCGTTCTTCTAAAAAATCTTTTCGTAAATTCCTTTTGGGAGTAATTTCAAAAGTATGTGTTAAATTCCTTCTGTTATTTCCCAAAAAAATACTAATTGCTATTGAGCTTTTTTCAATTACTCGATCAGAGATTCGTAAAGAATTTTTTCAAGAAATCAAATATTCAGGGATTTCTTCTGCTGAAATATCTCCAAGGATTCAATCACAAGTATCGCCATATCGACTCCTGCGGTATTCCAACAAAAAATCAGGAATATTGGCAGAAATTTCTTCAGAAATTCTTAAACTGTTTTTTTAGAGATTCCAATAGATTCCTAATCAAAATCCACAAAATTCCCAAAAAAAATCCTTCAGATTTTTCTTCAGAGATCCTTTCAGAAAGTTCTACAACCCTTAACCCTGAGATTTTAAGATTTTTCCAGGAATTCTTTGACGAATTCTATATGCAATTTTCAAAAAAAGTTCTAGCGCGATTTCTTGATTAGAGAATGTTCTTTTTATGAATTCAAAGACCTGAAACCAGAGGAATTTAAAAAAATATAACCAATTATTTGAAAGACCTCGCTGAAAAGACCTTAGAAGTAAAAATAAATATTTATAAATACCTCATAATTTCTCAAGGGAATACCCATAGGGAAGTCTTGATCTCCACTAGAATTTTAAAGAATGTTCTTCATTTTTTTTTCTTTTTTTTGTTTTTTAGAATTCCGTTTTTAAGGATTTGTTTCTCTCAAGAAACTCATTGAGATGACATCTACACAAATCACTGATTCTTTAAAGTAATTCTCAGAATTTGCTAGTATTCCGCGACGAGATTTAAGAGGAATATAGAAATATGAAGAATTCATATATTCTTCGGAAAGTTTTGTTTGGTTTTCTCAAGGAAGTTTTGGCTGAAACGTTATATAATTATTAAATAGACCCGAAATTTGCTACGAAAAAATCTTGATTAATCTGATATGTCCTGATTGAAACTATCTCACGAGATTCGTTGGAAAACGTTTAAGTTTATACCAGTTGTTTGCCAAAAATGTTCGGATTTACAAAAAATTCTCCAACGACTACAAATTAATTCCAATGTACACCAGGTCTACACATTTACACCAATGCATTATGAGTTTCTCTCCAGGTTTTGCAAGTTTTTTTTCTTGAAAATTCAATATAAAACTCTTCACACGTTATCCAATATTTGAAAATTCTCTCACAGCAAAAGGACTGTCCTATTTATGGGCGGATATGGGTTGAGGGAGCTCGCTCAAAGATGCATTCTGTGAAAATGTACGCTACAAATTGGATAGCAACTCCAAGTATATTTTTTGGTATTCTAAACGTAACTAATGAGGTAATAATCCAGATCTCCACTAGAAATATAAAGAATATATTTTTATTTTATTGTTTTGCTCTTTTTTATTTTTCAGAATTTTGTTTTTAAGAATTTGTTTTTCTCAAGGAACTCCTTCGGATGACATCTACTCAAATCATTGATTCTTTAAAGTAATTCCTAAATTTTGATAGTATTCCTAGACGAGATTCAAGAGAAATATAGAATTATGAAGAATTCATATGTTCTTCGGAAAGTTTTGGTTGGATTCCTCAAGGAAGTTTTGGCTGAAATGTTTGAGAAATTCTCCGAATATGTCATAGAAAATCTTCTAAACGATTCCATATCGAAAATGCCATACTAAAAGTATTTCCAAAAAATGAAACAGAAATCCTTTTACTTCGTAAAAATTTTGCATCTGAAAAACATTTTCCGAATTATCAAAAGCTTATCAATCATACTCAAGGTACTTTTTTAGGTTTTTTAAGTTTGTAAAGGATCTTTTCTTGAGATACCTCCAAAGAGTATTCTATGAGTTTCATTCGAAGTTTCACCAGGAATTTCACTCCTTGATCTCACACGACAGTCATCAGGAAATTACCCACGGACCCAATGGAAAATGTTCCATAATATCATTCAAAAACACCTCCAGTTCCTTATCTTTAATTTTTTTGAAAGAATTGGAAGAAATCAACTCAAAACTTCTCAACAAATTCCTTAAGTTCTAGGAGAATTTTACGCTGGTACTGCTCGCATTTAGGTAGTTCATTTAGCTGTTTGTCTAACTTGTTTAGACTCAATGTTCTGGACCACGGCTAGATACTGCACGTACTACTAGAAATCAAGTCAAATGATCTGAAATTGACTGAGTTAAAGCTGAAGATGCCCAAAATAGGACCCCTACCCAAATGGTCCCACACCCTTAGTCTAGCAACATTGAGAACCTATACAAGCTATAGCCATTGGATGATTTCTTCGAGTTCACTTTTATTGGATCATCCAATTTGTCACGAATCACTTCACGATTAAGGTCAAGTTTTTTTAGTTTACTCGATGAAAAATCACCAAGAGGAAAGAAAAAAGTTTGAAGAAAATCTAAAAATATTTGAACTTTCATTCATAAGGTTTTACTAAAGTTTATGAAAGTCTTCAGGACACTGAATAAAGGTAAGCTTTTTTTTCGAAACCGTGGAATTAGAATACTGTCATCTATCACATCAAGCTTTTAGCGCAATAGACTTGAACTGGATGTTAGAACAGATGCATAGATAACTAAACCAAAGTTTTATGATGGATTTAAACTAATTATATTCCAATTGTTGGGATTTTCTTTCAAATCACGAAGATCATCTTTGTATTGGGAGCTTCCAGTACACACTTCGAAAAAATCTTGTAATTTTGTGTCATATAAGTCCGACATATAAAAGCAACACATTTGACGCAAAATTGTGTGCGATCTTATTTTTACAGGAAACGGAAAATGTTGGACTCATGTAATTTTGCCGCAACAGCTCAGCGCGTCGGCTGCTTGTATACATGATTGAGAACTGTGCTATTTATAGCACCGAATATTGAACCAAAAATCAATACAAAAAAAGTTCCATTCGGGAATCGAACTTCGATCCTCAGAGTGTCAGTTTTCGATCTTGCTCTCTCGGCTGACTCACCACGTTGGAGAGATGGCAGTCGAAGATGAACAACTTCTACCATAAACGAACTTGCCGGTTCGGCTGTCGCGTCGTCACTGCTGGCGTGTATGTATGTGCTGAGACAGCCGGCATCGCAGCCAAGCAGCCAAAGCCGTCTTCTGATTGACTGAGCGTGGCTGTTTTCGTTTACCACTGCATCGGCTGATGGTAACGGATTGTCATTTCTAAGTTTGTGGCTCAACTCGGTGTTAAATTTATGAGCGGTTTACATGCTGTTTCACCTTCGTAATAAACAAATTTCCAATCGACTGCAGTCTTCATCTGATTTTGTAAGGTGCTGTTTGACAGTTCAACATCAGTAAACATTATGTTTCTGTAACATATCGCGTAAATTTACAGCATAGAGAACTAAATTATCAGTTCTGTGATTTATAATTATGGCTGGAAGAACTCAAACAATACAAACTTAATACGAACGTCACAAAAAGTGTAAAAATGTGGCACATTTATGTTTATGTCAAAGCTTTTTCAGGCAGTTCGATCAATTGTGTCACTATTAAAATTGAGATTTTTTTAGTGTGTAGGTCATTCACCTGCCAAGAACAAAGTCCATCCAAAATCACAACAATGTCCGTTACGCCAACTTTTTGCA